>NC_053156.1:4340201-4392916 GCF_016835505.1 Polypterus senegalus
GAGAGAGAGAGCAGGTGAGAGAGCGAGAGACACACACACAGGCGCATGAGAGAGAGAGACACACACACACACAGGCGCGCGAGAGAGAGAGCAGGTGAGCGAGCGAGAGACACACACACACAGGCCCATGAGAGAGAGAGACACACACACACACATACAGGCGTTCCAGGTGCGCAAGAGAGAGACACACACACACACACGAGAGAGAGAGCGGGTGAGCGAGCGAGAGACACACACACAGGCGCATGAGAGAGAGAGACACACACACACAGGCGTTCCAGGCGCGCAAGAGAGAGACACACACACACAGGCGTTCCAGGCGCGCAAGAGAGAGACACACACACACACACGCGAGAGAGAGAGCGGGTGAGCGAGCGAGAGACACACACACAGGCGCGTGAGAGAGACACACACACACAGGCGCGCGAGAGAGACATACACACACACAGGCGCTCGCGGGCGAGTGAGCGAGAGAGGGCTGGACGCATAAGGTAGAGAAGGCAGTTAAAGAATGCACTGGGTTTGTTTTTGTTTTCACTTCTGTTTACAGTGATCGGTTCATAGCGTGCATTGTTGCAATGTTACTTTTCTTGGTGGTTTATTAAATTACGGATTTTTCAAATGTTAATTTTTTTCCCTGTGCTTAAAACTCATTAAAAAAAAGTGTTTTTAGCGAGTGGTTCCTAGCGCTATAGAGTGAACTATTGCAGTGTTAGTTTTCTCTGTTGTTCAAGGTTTTCTCAGTGTTATTCAATGTTTTTACATTTAGTTTACTATTACGCTGTGCATTCTATGGTATAATTAACTATATTTGTGCTTAAAAACAAAAAAAATATATATTTACATACAGTTCGTACGGTCTGAATGCTCTGCTCCCCATAGTGGTAAGAAGGACGAAGGGGACAGTCAAGTGGATGGATGAAGAGGATCTAAGGGTACGGGAGGGAATGGCAACATGGAGTTGGTCAGACAGATATGGAGGAGCGAGGTTGTGGAGGGCCTTAAAAGTTTACAGAAGAATTTTGAATTGAATGCAGAACTGAACTGGAAGCCAGTGAAGCTGCTGCAAGACGTGAGTGGTATGAAGAATACAGGGGGTTCTAGTAATGATGCGGGCAGCTGAATTCTGGAACAGCTGAAGTTTATAAACAGATTTGCGAGAAAGACAAAAAAAAAGGGAATTGCAATAATCCAGACAAGAAGTGACAGAGCTATGAACAAGGATAGCAGTGGTGTGGGGAGTAGAGGGAGGGGTGAATACGATTAACGTTACGCAAGTGGAAATATGAAGACGGGGAGATGTTATTGATGTGGGACTGAAAGGATAAAGTACTATCAAGGATGGCACCTGTGGGGAAGGGGAGACAGAGGAATTATCAATAACAAATGAAAAATGATCAGTTTTAGATAATGTTGATTTTGTTCCAGTGAGGAGAGCCTCAGTTTTGTCACTTGTTATTTAATTTAAGAAAATTTGAAGAAAACCAGGATTTGATTTCTGCTATGCAATCAATAAGTGAGGAGGGTGGAAAGGAAGCAGTAGGTTCACTAAGCTGAAGTGGCCATCAGCCCCCCTGATCGCCATTCACACGATCCCCTGGGGGCTTTCTCCTTTTTTCATTCTTTAGTTTCTCTTTCCAATCAGCCTTTCCTCTTTCTTTCATTCCCGCTTTCTCCCTTTCACGATTTCCCTCTTAAAAAGGGGTCATGGCACAGTTATGACAATCAGCAGCTCCCAGCATTGATTAGGGCCGCAGGCAAACCTGCACATGCGCTCTAAGTGTGGGGCTGTCCAGTAATATCTGCCTGCAGAGCCAGAGCACCATATGTCACCGCAGGTCATGGTAGCAGTTCTGCACCAGCAGTTATAGGATGGAAGTTAAGGTTAGGGGTTAGAATGGATATCGTGTGCAATAAATGGTTACGGTCAGGGTTAGCTAATGTTAGGGGTTAGTATTTCAATTTCATTTCATTTCAATTCTTTATTGTCATGTGTACAAGTACAAGTACCATGTACAATGAAATGCATGTTTGCATGTGCCCCCGCAGACAGTGAACATAGACAAAAAGAAAAAACACACCCACAATAAATAAATGAATATAATAAGTAAATAAATAAAACCAGAATCCTAGGAATAAATAGAGACAGTGGCAGAACTATATGTGCAGGTAGCAGTGGAGGTGACACAAGGTCACCGATTGTTCATGAGTCTGATTGCAGTTGGGTAGAAACTGTTCCTGAACCTGGAGGTGCGTGTCGCTTCCCAGATGTGAGGAGGGTGAAAAGTGACAGTGCAGGGTGCTTGGGGTCCTGCCTGATACGGTTCACTTTCCTGAGACAGTGTGTAGTGTGGATGTCATAGATCGCAGGGAGCTGTGTGCCCATGATCTGCTGTGCTGTGTTCACCACACGCTGCAGAGCTCTGCAGTCCTGAACTGAGCAGTTGCTGTACCAGGATGTGATGTGTCCTGTCAGTACACCTGTACAATCTGCACAGGGTTGTGGGGGATATCCGGGCTTTACTTAGTCTCCTGAGGAAGTAGAAGTTTTGTTGGGCTTTCTTGACTACTGCTGCAGTGTGACTTGACCATTTAAGGTCATCAGTGAGGGTGACTCCGAGGAACCTAAAGCTGTTGCCTGTTTACGGAAATCCACAATCATCTCCTTAGTTTTGCTAACGTTGAGGGTGAGGTTGCTGTCCTAACAGCAGTCAGCCAGGAGTCTCTCCTCCTCCCTGTAGGCCGTCTCATTGTCCTCGCTGATAAAACCTATTACAGTGGTATCGTCAGCAAACTTGAGGATGGTGTTAGAGCTCTACTTAGCTACGCAGTCATGAGTGTAGAAAGAGTAAAGCAGGGGGCTCGGCACGCTGCCCTGCGGGGTGCCAGTGTTGACGGTGATGATAGAGGAGGTTTTTCCACCAATACACACTTGCTGAGGTCTGCCGGTGAGGAAGTCCAGTGCCCAGTTGCACAGTGAAGAGCTAAGCCCCAGGTCCAGGAGTTTAGAGATGAGCTGTGATGGAATGATGGTGTTAAATGCAGAGCTGTAGTCCACAAACAGCAGCCTGGCCTAACAGTTCTTGTTCTCCAGATGAGACAGGGTGGTGTGAAGTGTTATGGAGATGGCATCCTCAGTGGAGGGGGTCCAGACTGTCAGGGTTAGGTTAGGTTTTGGTGTGGTCAGTGTGTCAATCAATTTGATTTGTAATGACTAATAAATGTCTATTACCAAACTGCTCATCTAGACATGCGGTGATGTTACTTCCGGCTTCCGTAGACCTGTGTTGACGTATGGTGCTGTGGTTCTGCAGGTCAATACATCTCGGGTCATCTGCTCCTGCATCACGCACAGGAATCGCTCTCGCCATTCTACCACGCCCCACCCCCACAAAGACACGAGAGCATTGATTATTTATTTAAAATACACCAACCAGCCGCGGACCTCACTTTACCACACACATGCCCACACAGGCCATTATCAATCCTCTGCTGCACTTGTCCATCTTTTTCAGTGAAGGGTAAAAAGTGAGAAATTTTATTTGTGAAAACCAAAATGAAACTGGGAACGGTAAATTATCACAAACATTTGAACTTCTGGTTGGGTCTGCGTTCTGTGACTGAATAATTAATTTGCAATCCTACCAGATATATTATTGTAGAGACCTGAGAAGGACACTCTCCTCTGGAGGCCACAGACTGCCCGAGAGGCTAGGAATACCTGGAAAAGCTTGCATTAAAAGCATCTCCATGAGTAAATTGGTGGGTTCACATATGCAGCAGGCAGAATTTGATATGAAAAGGCAAACAAAAAACTTAGTGGAGATTCTGGAGCCATACAGTGTCACACACTGAACGGTTTCACTACAAACAGACAAGGGAGCACAACCTCTGTGGATGACCATGTCTGCAGCTGTGAACACATTAAATTCACACACTGGCTGTAAAAGATCATCGGCCATGATGCACACCCTGGTTTCCTGATACCTTGGTTTTGAGTAAGCTCACAGAGTGGGGAATGGTGCGTGTTGACTACCAGGTTGTGGTTGGCAGGAGTGTTGGCCATTATAGGTGTCCAGCTTCAGGGTTGGCCAGTATCAGGGCTGGCCTTGGGAATATGTCATGGGGGATATTTCTAGCTAGGCATTAGATTGTGTCCAACAGATTGCATTGGATCTCCCTTCCATAAGGGGTGATGGCCCAGGTCCCACAAGTGCTAAGCAGCCCAAGGAGCCCAACCACCTCACCAGACAAAATCCCTGAGCAAGGCAATGGAGGTGGGTATTGGCCTGCAGTGGGGACAACAGATTGTTCTGGGGATATACACAAAGTGGGATCTCAAAGCTTGCACCTCCCCAAGGGAAGGGGGAATTCATGCTGAGCCATCGAGGCCCAGGACTCTAGCCTGGAAGCCCAAAGTCACCACTGAAACTAGAACCAGCTCACTGATTGTCCAGGGTCTCTTCAGCCAAAGTGAATCTCACTTATTCAGATGATCACAGCATTGTCAGTAAAGTCAATATCATTGAATCTTTCTTCACCAACAGTGGCTGGACCCCACAACCTTTTCCAACATGCAGCCCATGCAAGTATTGAACAGAGTAGAAGCAAGAACATACCCCTGATGAACCCCAGAATCAACTATGAAAAATGTGAAAGTTCTACCTCCACTCTGTGCAGCACTCACAGTACTAGTGTACAGGCCAGCCATGATATTCAGCAACTTCGGGGGGATCCCATGAAGTCTCAGGTTGTCCTACAGGGCAGCTCGACCAACTGAGTTGAACACTTTACAAAAATCAGCAAAGGTTGCAAAAAAACTCTGCCGATATTTGCATTTTCACTCGATGAAAACCCTCAGTGCCAGGATGAGGATCATCTTGAGTACTGTGTGCAGTTTTGGTCTCCAAAAAGGACATAGCTGCGCTAGAAAAGGTCCAGAGAAGAGCGACAAGGCTGATACCAGGACTACAGGGGTTGAATTATGAGGAAACATTAAAAGAGCTGAGCCTTTATAGTTTAAGGAAAAGAAGATTAAGAGGTGACCTGATTGAAGTGTTTAAAATGATGAAGGGAATTAGTCCAGTGGATCGAGACTTGTATTTTAAAATGAGTTCACCAAGAACACAGAGACACAGTTGGAAACTTGTAAAGGTAAATTTCGCTCAAACATTAGGAAGTTTTTCTTTACACAAAGAACAATAGACACTTGGAATAAGCGACCAAGTAGTGTGGTGGACAGTAAGACATTAGGGACTTTCAAAACTTGACTTTGCCTATACATATACAAGAAAGTCAGGGAGGTCTAAAACATTGAGATTCATCCAAATCCCGACATTGAATCTTCAGATTACTCAGATCTCTCGGATACTTTATATACAAGAATGTAAAAAGAGTAGAAATACGTTACATTACTAAACATGTCTGAAATCACTCACAAACATCAGGATTCAGTATTAGAAAAGAGGAAACTAATGTTAGCTTGACCAGGTATGAGAGGGAAGCTAACATTATGGCAATAAGGAGCAGGAGAAAAACAGAAACACAACAGCATGAGGCTAACATTACCAATGATGCCAATGCTAATGATGATGATGATGAAGCCAGGTCCCGTTTAATGATGGGCGGCAGAAATCTTACAGTATTTTTGTAGACTCTGCATTATGGGTACACTCTTAAAAACCCTGGTTCTTTAATAGCAGTTTGTGGTTCTTCACTGGGTTGTACTGTTCCTTGTAGAACTATGGCTTGACCAAACACCATTTCATTCTGGGAAGGGTTCTTTGTATATGAAGATGGTTCTTTGTGCTTTGAAACACTTTCCAATATTTAAAAAAAAAACTGCATTCCTTCATGTTTGGTAGGTTAACTAGCAGGAAACTAACAGATAAAGAAAATCTGCTTGTGTTACTATATGCAGCAAGCATCCCTTTAAAAATCATGAGCCACTGGTCTTTCACAAATCTGTGATTATCAATTCATGGTCATTTACTCTATGGAGCCGTCATGTGGATGGGTCTTTTGAAGAAAAAAAAAAAAACAGTTTCCCCCTTTGGCATAACTCTGAAGAACCACTCTGGTAACTTTATTTTTAAGAGTGTATAATGAACAAAGCAAATAAGAAGACTGGCAAAAAGGCAAAGGTCTTTATTTTAGAAAGACACCATTTTGTACAGATTGTTAAAATGTACTGTATGTATTTCTTTTTGGGATTAATTGAGTTTCAAGAAACTTCTTTAAAAGGCAAAGCTGGTTATTTGAAATAAAGAGAAGTTCTTCTGTGGTTTGCCCCATTTTCTAAATATTATGTATGTTGGAAACAATAAAACTGTGGTTAACAAATCATTAACAATTAACACTTTGACAGATTCCAATAGCACCTCACTTCTATAGACCTTCATTTGGAATTTAGAAGAATGCACACGGGTCACATGTGTCTGCAACTCCTATGTTAGATAGATAGATAGATAGATAGATAGATAGATAGATAGATAGATAGATAGATAGATAGATAGATGTAAAAGGCACTATATAATAGATAGATAGATAGATAGATAGATAGATAGATAGATAGATAGATAGATAGATGTAAAAGGCACTATATGATAGATAGATAGATAGATAGATAGATAGATAGATAGATAGATGTGAAAGGCACTATATAATAGATAGATAAATGTGAAAGGCACTATATAATAGATAGATAGATAGGTGGAATTCCGGGTGGAATTGAAGAGTCGCATAGTGTGGGGTCTCCTCAGTCTGTCAGTGGAGCAGGACGGTGACAGCAGTCTGTCGCTGAAGCTGCTCCTCTGTCTGGAGATGATCCTGTTCAGTGGATGCTGTGGATTTTCCATGATTGACAGGAGTCTGCTCAGTTGCCCGTCGCTCTGCCACGGATGTCAGACTGTCCAGCTCTGTGCCTACAATAGAGCCTGCCTTCCTCACCAGTTCATCCAGGCATGAGGCGTCCCTCTTCTTTATGCTGCCTCCCCAGCACACCACCGCGTAGAAGAGGTTGCTCACCACAACCATCTAAAAGAACATCTGCAGCATTTTATTGCAGATGCTGAAAGACGTCAGCCTTCTAAAGAAGTATAGTCGGCTCTGTCCTCTCTTGTACAGAGCATCAGTATTGGCAGTCCAGTCCAATTTATCACCCTCTGCACACACTCACCTTTGATGATCATGGGGTCCATGAGGGGCCTGGTCCTCCTAAAATCCACCACCAACTCCTTGATTTTGCTGGTGTTCAGTTATAGGTAGTTTAAGTCGCACCATTTAACAAAGTCCTTGATGAGGTGCCTATACTCCTCCTCCTGCCCACTCCTGATGCAGCCCACGATAGCAGTATCATCAGCGAACTTTTACACGTGGGAGGACTCCGAATTGTATTGGAAGTCCGATGTATATAGGCTGAACAGGACCGGAGAAAGTCCAGTCCCCTGTGGCGCTCCTGTGTTGCTGACTATAATGTCAGACCTGCAGTTCCCGAGACGCACATACTGAGGTCTGTCTGTAAGATAGTTCACGATCCATGCCATCAGGTATGAATCTACTGCCATCTCTGTCAGCTTGTCCCTAAGGAGCAGAGGTTGGAAGGTGTTGAAGACACTTGAGAAGTCCAGAAACATAATTCTTACAGCACCACTGCCTCTGTCCAAGTGGGAGAGGGATCGGTGTAGCATGTAGATGATGGCATCCTCCATTCCCACCTTCTCCTGGTATGCAAACTGCAGAGGGTTGAGGGCGCAGTGGACCTGTGGCCTCAGGTGGTGAAGCAGCAGCCACTCCATGGTCTTCATCACATATGACGTCAGGGCGACAGGCCTAAAGTCATTCAGCTCACTAGGACGTGATACCTTTGGGACTGGGATGATGCAGGATGTTTTCCAAAGCCTCAGGACTCCCCCTGTTCCAGGCTCAGGTTGAAGATGCGCTGTAGAGGACTCCCCAGCTCCAATGCACAGGCCTTCAGCAGTTGTGGCAATACTCCATCTGGACCCGCTGCTTTACTGGCACAAAGTCTCCTCAGCTCTCTGCTTACCTGCGCTGCTGTAATTGTGGGTGGGGGGAAACTCTCTCCTATGCTGGTACCTTTATATTACTTATGTATTACTTTAACATGGCCTTTTTATAACTTCATTTTAATCGTAATTTAACTTAATCCTGATACTCTGTATGTTCAATTCATCATAACAACTATTCATGGTGGCTCTAAAATCGGTACTGACCCCTACTCTCTTTTCTGTTTCTTTTTCCGGTTTCTTTGTGGTGGTGGCCTGCGCCTCCTCCACCTACTCAAAGCTTCATGATGCTCCAACAATGATGGACGGATTAAAAGGAAGAAGTCTACGTGACCATCATCATCATCAAGCCCTTCCGTGAGAATCCTAAATCCAAAGAGGACTGTTTCATTTATGTTAGGTAGAATGTCCAGAGGGGACTGGGCGGTGTCATGGTCTGGAATCCCTACAGATTTTATTTTTTCTCCAGCCGTCTGGAGTTTTTTGTTTTTCTGTCCCCTGGCCATTGAACCTTACTCTTATTCGATGTTAATGTTGATTTATTTTTTATAATTGTGTCTTTCATTTTTCTATTCTTTATTATGTAAAGCACTTTGAGCTACTGTTTGTATGAAAATGTGCTATATAAATAAATGTTGTTGTTGTTGTTGTTGTTGTTGCTGGTACCAGCAGAAGGATGGTTGGAGGGTGCAGTACTCCGAAGTGAGAGTGGGTTAGGGTGGTCAAACCTGTTAAAAAAGTTGTTCATCTGGTTTGCTCTCTCCACATCTCTCTCGATGGTGGCACCTCACTTCAAGCTGCAGCCAGTGATGATCTTCATCCCATCCCACACTTCCTTCTTGCTGTTATTCTGTAACTTCTGCTCCAGCTTTCTCCTGTACTGCTCCTTCACCGCCCTGAGCTGGACTCTGAGTTCCTTCTGCACATGCTTGAGCTCATGCTGATCACCGCCTTTAAAAGCCCTTTTCTTCTGGTTCAAAAGGCCCTTGATGTCACTTGTAATCCATGGCTTGTTGTTAGCATAGCAGTGTACTGTTCTTACTGGAACTACAATATAATATGTGTGGACGCAGACTCAGACCAGACAGCAGGTGTGGTTATAAAGCAGCTTTATTTGTGAGAGTCATAGTGAGAAGAGTTTCAGAAAAGCAGACAATCAAATATACATGACAGCGTCAGGGCTCTTCTGAACCCCGTCTGTTGGGTGGGGTCCCGTTTTATACCCCTAGAATGCGTGATTTAATATCATTATAAAATGTAACAGTCAACACATTTATTATACACAAACCTTTAGCCCCTTTAACGCCCCTTATGCAACTTGATTTCTTGGCTCCTTTTGTTATGGCGTTCAGATGTAAGCTAAGGGACAACGTGATAAGGCAGACTCATGTGTGGAATGCTCAGACCTTGAGTCCTTTGCACAAATATTTTTCTGTTTGCTAAAACAAAGCATGCTATTACAAGGTTTAGTAAAGCTTACTTCTCAGAAATAAATTAGTAAAAGGGAACGAAGAGAACATTCGTCTTCCACATATGTTAGAGTATATTTCATTTGATTGTGTGTGTGTGTGTGTGTAAGAGATGCTTATGCCCGGGGCCACCTGAGGATCTTAATCAGGCGTTACGCCGAATCCCACTCCTCCCCTTAAATTGTCTGACAGCAGTCATGATATTTCAATAGCACAATCTGCAGGTCAGTAGGTGACAACGAATTAAAAATTTGAAGTGATATGGATCTTCTTGAATGGAGCGTTGGGGGCTTTGGCCGGTTATTTTGACAGAGGTGGTATCAACATCTTAAAATTCTTTTCAGCTACAGTTGAATAATATTGCCCAATGCTAAGTGCAGTAGCAAAATTCATCAAAATCTCGAAATGGAATTTTTGGAGGATTCCAATATTTTCCCTATACAGTGGAACCTCGGTTTGCGAGTAACTTGGTTTACGAGTGTTTTGCAAGATGAGCTAAAATTTTTAATAAATTTTGACTTGATAAACGAGCAAGGTTTTCAAATACGAGCAGTATGTTTACGTTTTGTCTGCTGAGCGTCATGTGATCACAACTGAGCTGATGGTTCTTCTCTCTCTCTCTCGCTGCGGGATTGTGGGCAATCGTCTCCTCCATCTGAGTCGGCGTGCCTCACTCATATAGTCAACATCTGTACGAGCATATACTGTTTACTACAGCATTGTGACTCTGTGTGTGTGTGTGTGTGTGTGTGTGCACGTGTGTGCTGTGACGTGCGAGTCCCCATCTTGCACCCCAAAACACGAAGCTGAGTCTCAGTACTTTAGCAAGACCAGCTTTATTCAGCTTGAAACAGCAACAGCGGTTATTTATTGTAGCAGGATCTCCTATACACAGACACAGCAGTCAGGCAGGGTCGTGGCCAAGTAGTACTGTGCCCTGCACATTTATAATGTTTCTTGTTCCTTGTATCACCCATCGATGGCAGGCGCTTATACCATGTTCGCTGTCTTTTCAGATTCGCTTTTACGGAGAACTGCTACAGCACTGGGAGACTGCGATTGCTTTGGGACACTCTTCCGCGTGTCGTCCCGTTGGATGGAATCCCACAAGAGTTTAGAAAGTCACTCACACTAGCCATGATTCTTTTCAAAGGTAAAGTGCAGGTTAATTTGTTTTATATATTTTTACTTTATATTTTGTATTAATGATTTTTATATGAATAGTTTTGGGTTATGAAACGAATCATCTGAGTTTCCATTATTTATTATGGGGAAATTCACTTTGATATACGAGTGCTTTGGACTGCGAGCACGTTTACAGAACGAACTATGCTCCACTGTACTTCGTATACGAGAAAGTAAAAATGATAATGGCAAGATTGACACAAGTGTCAATAAGAGGGGAAAGGTTGTTATAGTAACTTAATTTAAATTTTTAAGGCCATTTTTCAGTTATGTGCCAATAATCTGAATATTATAATTGGACCAATGCTGATAATTTAAATATCATTCCAAAACTATTATGAAATCAATTTTTGTAAGAATTTATTACTGAGTACTTTTCGCTTGACATATTTTATATTATATATATTATATAGTCGGGCTCACCTCGACGCACAGCTTGGACTCTGGAACCAGTCTCCTTGCGAGGGGCTGGACTCTCTACCACTCTGGAGTTGCCACCAGTGAGAGGTGCCCCCCAACTTGGAGCCTGCTCATTGGGGTTTACCCCGGTGGACAAGAGGGTAGCCTCCCTCCGCCTTCGGGTGGGGGGACAGATCCTAACTGTTGTTTGTGCGTATGCGCCGAACAGCAGTTTGGAGTATCCACCCTTTTTGGAGTCTCTAGAGGTGGTGCTAGAGGGCATACCTTCTGGGGACTTCCTCGTTCTGCTGGGAGACTTCAATGCTCACGTGGGCAATGACAGTGAAACCTGGAAGGGCGTGATTGGGAGGAATGGCCCCCCCGATCTGAACCCGAGTGGTGTTTTGTTATTGGACTTCTGTGCTCGCCACGGATTGTCCATAACAAACACCATGTTCAAGCATAAGGGTGTTCATATGTGCACTTGGCACCAGGACACCTTAGGCCTCAGTTCGATGATCGACTTTGTGGTCATGTCGTCAGACTTGCGGCCACATCTCTTGGACACTCGAGTGAAGAGAGGGGCGGAGCTGTCAACTGATCACCACCTGGTGGTGATTTGGCTTCATGGTGGGGAAGATGCCAGTCAGTGGTAGGCCCAAACGTATTGTGAGGGTCTGGCTGGGAACGGCTGGCAGAGCCCCCTGTCAGAAGTAGCTTCAACTCTCACCTCCGGCAGAACTTTGACCACGCCCCGAGGGAGGTGGGGACATTGAGTCCGAATGGGCCATGTTCCGTGCCTCTATTGTTGAGGTGGCTGACCGAGCTGTGGCGCAAGGTGTTCGGTGCCTGTCATGGCGGCAATCCCCGAACCCATTGGTGGACACTGGCGGTGAGGGATGCCGTCAAGCTGAAGAAGGAGTCCTATAGGACTTTTTGTCCTGTGGGTCTCTGGAGGCAGCTGATAGGTACCGGCAGGCCAAGCGGAATGCGGCCTTGGTGTTGCTGAGGCAAAAACTCGGGCATGGGAGGAGTTTGGGGAGGCCATGGAGAACGACTTTCAGACGGCTTCGAGGAGATTCTGGTCCACCATCCGGCGTCTCAGGAGGGGGAAGCAGTGCAGTGTCAACACTGTATATGGTGGGGATGGTGCGCTGCAGACCTCACTGGGACGCTAGGGTCGGTGGGGGAGTACTTCAAGACCTCCTCAATCCCACTAACATGCCTTCCAATGAGGAAGCAGAGCCTGGGGACTCTGAGGTGGGCTCTCCCATCTCTGGGACTGAAGTCACCGAGGTGGTCAAAAACTCCTTGGTGGCAGGGCCGGGGTGGATGAGATACACCGAGTTCCTAAGGCTCTGGATGTTGTAGGACTGTCTTGGTTGACACATCTCTGCAACATCGCATGGACATCAGGGACAGTGCCTCTGGATTGGCAGACTGGGGTGGTGGTCCCCCTCTTTAAAAAGGGGGACCGGAGGGTGTGTTCCAACTATAGAGGGATCACACTCCTCAGCCTCCCTAGAAAAGTCTATTCGGGGTTCTGGAGAGGAGGGTCCCGGATAGTCGAACCTCGGATTCAGGAGGAACAGTGTGGTTTTCGGTCCTGGTCGGAACAGTGGACCAGCTCTTCACCCTTAGCAGAGTCCTGGAGGGTGCATGGGAGTTTGCCCAACCAGTCTACATGTGTTTTGTGGACTTGGAAAAGGCGTTCGACCGTGTCCCTCGGGGAATCCTGTGGGGGGTGCTCCGGGAGTATGGGGTACCGGACCCCCTGATAAGAGCTGTTCGGTCCCTGTACAACCGGTGTCAGAGCTTGGTCCGCATTGCCGCAGTAAGTCGAACCCGCTTCCAGTGAGAGTTGGACTCCGCCAGGGCTGCCCTTTGTCACCGATTCTGTTCATAACTTTTATGGACAGAATTTCTAGGCCCAGCCAGGGTGTTGAAGGGGTCCGGTTGGTGGACTCAGGATTGGGTCACTGCTTTTTGCAGATGATGTTGTCCTGTTTGCTTCATCAGGCCGTGATCTTCAGCTCTCTCTGGATCGGTTTGCAGCTGAGTGTGAAGCGGCTGGGATGAGAATCAGCACCTCCAAATCCGAGACCATGGTCCTCAGCCGGAAAAGGGTGGAGTGCCCTCTCAGGGTTGGGGAGAGATCCTGCCCCAAGTGGAGGAGTTCAAGTATCTCGGGTCTTGTTCACGAGTGAGGGAAGAATGGAGCGTGAGATCGACAGGCGGATCGGTGCGCATCCGCAGTGATGCGGGCTCTGCATCGGTCTGTCGTGGTGAAAAAGGAGCTGAGCCGTAAGGCAAAGCTCTCAATTTACCAGTCGATCTACGCCCTACCCTCACCTATGGTCATGAGCTATGGGTAGTGACCAAAGAACGAGATCGCGAATACAAGCGGCTGAAATGAGTTTCCTCCGCAGGGTGTCTGGGCTTTCCCTTAAAGATAGGGTGAGAAGCTCAGTCATCCGGGAGGGGCTCAGAGTAGAGCCGCTGCTCCTCCGCATCGAGAGGAGTCAGATGAGGTGGCTCGGCATCTGATCAGGATGCCTCCTGGACGCCTCCCTGGTGAGGTGTTCCGGCACATCCAACTGGGAGGAGGCCCGGGAAGACCCAGGACACGCTGGAGGGACTATGTCTCGGCTGGCCTGGGAACGCCTTTGGGATTCTCCTGGAAGAGCTGGAAGAAGTGGCCGGGAGAGGGAAGTCTGGGCCCTCTGCTTAAGCTGCTGCCCCCGCGACCCGACCTCGGATAAGCGGAAGACAATGGATGGATGGATGGATAGATATATTAAGATTGATTTTATTTTTGTAATAATTTACTTGTTATAATAATAATAATAATAATAATAAATTTTATTTATATAGTGCCTTTCCCATGCTCATGCTTGTTATGAGGGTTATGTTTTTGAAATGAGTGGAATTTGCAACAGCAGCCAAAATGGATACAGCTATAAAGGAAAAATTTCATTTAAGGATTTACCTTTGAATATAATAGCTATATTAAAAAGAAAGTTGAATATTGTGCTAATCACATTCAGAATTTATTTTGATCATTAAAGTAGACTGGCCCAGACACAAGCACAGTCTGACTGAAATGGCCATCTATTTTACTGCTAGCAATATTTCTGATACGGGGTACCTCCAACAGAATAGGTCTGATACCTTATGAGACATTATTTTTGGGATCCATAAGTAGCTACCGATGAAGAATTGCAGTGTCGACTAATATTACGCTGTGATAAAGGTCAGCAGACAAATTAATCATCTGACTCCAAGGAGAAACCAGCCATACCAGAGGGGAGATCAAGTCATGGATCAGACCATCGACCAACAAGCTACTGCACAACATACTTAAATGCCAGTCCAAGACATCATGGATCCCTGCTGCTAACAACTCAGCTGATGTTGATGGTGATACGGGACAAATGATTAATATTATGGCTTAATGTGTTATAAAAGATTACCAAACAAAGCAATAATTTGGCCCATGTCTTATTCATGGAGTGGTGAATGTGTAGTTTGTGAAATGGAAAGCCCAGGTGCAAGTCATAGAGTCCAGCTGGAGACAGAAGATTGTAAGCTCAATGAGAAGCTTGGGTATATCCTTGTAATTTAAATGTGACCTCAGAGAAGAGCCAATGAATTTCATTTCGGAGAGTAGTGCTGACATCTTACAAAGGGAGGACTGACACCTACTGTCAGCAAAATAACTGTTTGCTTTAATGTAATAAAGGTGGTAACCTAGTATAAGGTCACAGGTGGATGTAAATTTGGCCAACTTTGTGGATGAAAGTATTAGGATGCAAGTATAGTGGTGTGTGTAAGGACTTTATCTCTAATTATTGTTGTGTGTACATCAATGGCAACATAAAACTGGAAATTTTTCAGGTTTTCAGATAAATATTTGTGCTGTCTGTGTCACCAGCAACAGTATTAAATGGTCTGATGCAAATAAACATACAGAGCTAGGTACATTAAATAGTTACTTTAGAAAAAGGGAAAACCATGAGATTGATTGAGTAATCGATTGCTGTTTCACCATATAGAGAAGTTAGGAGTCAATGGTATACAATCTGACACAAGATTGTATTTAGCATGCAACAATATTAAAAACAAAAGGCAAGACCATTATAATTAGAATGGGCTCCATTTGAATCTAGGAACAGGGGGACTATGTGTGCCAAAGTAGGAATTCATCTCTTCATTACATTGTTGTGTCCTTGCATGGTATTTTGCTGCCTACTGCTATTGCTTACATTGTTTATTAGAACATTTCTTAGTGTTAGAACTGCCATTAGCAGGATGACTGTGCAAATTGTTAAACCACAAACTTCATCAGCAGATGATTTTGTTCATTTAGTGGATGAAGTCTTGGTTGACATGCTAGTAACTGCTCTCCAGGAAAGTGACCCTGTATGGTGCCCAAAGTACTTGGGTTGAAGTACCTTTCCCCATGTATGTGCCTTCCAGGATCAAAGAGAAGAGATGGAATGAGAGACTTATTATTAACTATTGTTCTTCCCTTTTATTATAGCCGTTGCTCTGCATCTGTATATTGATGTTTGATCAATTTTAATTGTTTTGCGTACACCTTTCTAATGATTCCTTTGTTGATTTTTTTTGTGAAGCCATGATAATTGGTATCTGATACGATTGTTAGGTGGGACTTTAATAAGTCCCAAAGGGGGATAATTTTGATTAAGGATCAGTGTTTCTTGTTATTGATTTTAGGACTACTGAATATTAAAAGCAGATGCCTGACATTATTTTTAGGTGGCTTAGATGGGTGCTATGATTTTAGAGGCCGCTGCTTTTGTTCTTTGTATCTATGAACCATGGACACTGTGTTTTTTGAGTGAACCGAGTTGTAGTGGTCAGAAGCCGCTAAGATTCACACCGTCGTGGAAGACGGTGATTTATTTATTTTATATGAGGATTACCAGGGACAACCCCAGCCTTGGCACGACACACACACACACACACACACACACACTACAGAGACAAAGAAAACGCACTGGGACTTAAACAATAAAAAAGTATAATGAAATTAAATTAACTAAATGAAAACCATAATACCACCCCTGATCCCTTCGGCGATATTACAATTAACAGATAAACATGACAAACACGCAGTAAAGTCCATGTATGAAATAATAGCGGTGAAGTTATGTCCAGTGATTTGAATGAAGCGAGGGAAATGGAAAAACACAGTCCTACCGGTAATTGCTGAAGTATGATGACCGATGAATGGTTCAGGAGCACTCCTTCTTCCGTGAAAGCCAATGAATCCAGACAACGTCCTCAGTAACAGTAAACAGGTAGACAAATGATTCCAGACCCCAACAAACAACACAATCCAGGACACGAAGATGTAAAGCAGACAACGACAGGCAGTTCAACAGTTATAACAAGCACCAAACAAACAAGAACAAAACTTTTTCTCCTCTTCGTCCCCTGCCCTCCTTTTGAACCCCTCTGGCCACCTTTGCCCCAACAGCCCTGCAAGGACTGCTGGGAGATGCAGTTCTAACCAATGGTAGCACTGCTACAATCCCCCTCCCCAGGCCGTGGTGTACGGCCAAACCAAGGCTTGAGGTTAGCGATGTTAACAGTGTCTACTTTCTTCGTCCCCGGCAATCCCCACTCTACTGCATAGGTCACTGGTCCTTTCTTTTGGACTATAGTTGCCGGGCCGAACCACTTCGGAGCCAATTTAGCTGTGAATTTATCGGAGGCTTTGAGAGGGATGAGTCCTGATCCAGACTTTCTCCCCAACTGAGAATTGCACAGGCTTATGTCTCCGGTTGTACGACTGAGATTGTCTGGACTGGGACCTCACCATCCTCTCCTTTACCTGTTGTGTGATAAGTTGTAGTGTTTGCAAATGATCATGTATTGAGGTGTCTGGATTGGGTGGTTTATAATTAATTATCCTCTCTAGTGGACCGTTTAGCTGTCTGCCTAAAGCTAACAATGCAGGGGTCTCACCCGTAACCTCGTGCACCGCCGTGTTCAATGCGAACCGCAGCTCAGGCAGCCACTTTGTCCAATCCTGATGATGGTCTCCGACGAAGGATGCAATCATTGTCTTCAGGGTCCGTTCACCCGCCAGTGCGATTAGATTGGGGATGGTACGCTGTTGTCTTCAGGTGCACCACCCCCCATTGCTTCCAAAATTCTTCGGCCTCTGAGCTGGTAAACTGCGGGCCCCGGTCTGAGATGATGTTCTTCGGCACCCCCCATCGGGTAAAGATCTCATCCTTCAGGGTGGAACATATCTTCTTGGCTGTGGCATTAGCCATGGGGAATAGCTCCACCCATCGGGTAAAATAGTCCACAACCACCATCAGGTAGGTCTTCCGGTCCTTACTAGTGGGTAATGGTCCCATTAGGTCCACGCCTAGGCTCTCCCCCGGGGTAGTGATGGTTACTGGCTGGAGCTGACCTGAGGGGAGACCAGGTGGGGTTTTGTAATGCTGACAGGTGGTACAAGTCTGGACATGGGACCAGACGTCTTTGCGTATCGTCGGCCACCATGCCACCTCCAAGATTTTAAACAGTGTCTTAGTACGTTCAAGGTGACCACCGATCGGGCTGTCATGGTAATACTGTAGGTACTTGGGCACGTACGTCTCGGGCACTACCAACTGATAATGGTAACCCCGATCTTTTGTTGGAACACAGCGATAGAGTGCCCCTTGAAGTTCCCTATAATGTATGCGGTCAGGCCTCCCCCCTGCGCCCTCTCTCAACCCCTGACATACGGGACTGGCTGCTTGAGATTGAACGATTTCCTGCATGTTCAGGGGAAGATCAAGCCACGGGTTAGAGACCGATACCGCACATACCATCGGTGCAGGCTCGTGCACCCGGGATAAGGCATCGGGCACCACATTAGCACAACCCTTCCGATAGCACACCCTGAATGTGAACTGTTAGAGGCGCAAAACCCACCTTGTTAGCCTAGACGTGGTCTTCGGGCAATTGAATGCCCAGGTCAGAGCCCTATGGTCGGTGTAGACTTCAAAGGATGTCCCCTCCAGGAAGTGACGCCACTTTTCCACGGCCCACACAACAGCGAGGCATTCCTTCTCGGTGGTGGAATAATTATACTTGGCGCCCTTCAGTGACCGTGAAGCATAAGCCACCACTTTCTCTTCTCCTTGATTAGTTTGAGCAAGAACAGCTCCGAGACCTAGGTCACTTGCGTCTGTGTGGACCTGAAAGGTTAATTTGGGATCAGGCTGTGCCAGGACTGGAGGCGATATCAATGCCTGTTTAAGTCTTTCAAAGGAGTCCTGGCACGTTGGTGACCACTCCCAGGGGGATCCGTTCCTCAGCAGCTGGAACAATGGGGCAGCGACGTCGGCAAACCCATGCACAAATTTGTGGAACCACCCAGCCATCCCCAGGAAGCGCTGGAGACTTTTTACCTCCTGGGGTGCCGGGTAGTCCAAGATGGACTTAATTTTCTTTGGGTCTACCCGGACCCCGTCTGCCGACACCAAATGGCCAAGGAAGTTTAGATGGTCCTGTAGAAATCTACACTTCGCGGTTGTTATGGTGTATAAAATCTGCATTTTATTCTGTATTATATTTTGCTCAAACCCAACAAGATGAATCCAGATGTAGGAGGCATTATAATAAAAAGACATATCCTCTTTTGAATACCTCACTGATATAACAGTTAAAGCCTGAGAAAGAAAGCCTCAGGCTATTGATTACTTTACGATTGAACATCTGGGACATCAAGGGGGTTTACAGCCCAAGAAAGGAAGCATGATCTGATACCTCAGGTTCTTTATTACTTTACGGATGGACATCTGGGACATCAAGGGGATTTACAGCCTGAGAAAGGAAGAACTGATGCAATCTCAAAGAACTTTATTACCTGGGGAGCAAAATTCATCCATCATATTGACAGCCAGCCAATCAGGTGCATGGAACATTCATGTGCTGTGAAACCACGGCATGGAACTTTATCATAAATATGCCTCATTTTAAGCAACGTCAGAAGCAGAAGAAGAAGAGAAACACTGACGACGGAAGAGTTACGTCAGAGAATACAACCAAGACACGTGTAACCAGTTTTCATCCGATCGTCAGCTAACAGCATTCTCATGAACATCGTTTGCTAAATCAACCGCCGCCTGGGACTTTCATCCTTGACATCCCTGATTCCTTTCAGTAAGCTTTTTAAAGACTATTTTATCCAGACTTTACTATCGAACTTATTTTCTATTACTTATTATTTGTTTTTAAATAAAAAGTAACTTGTTTTCATCTTTCTATGCTTTGTCTTAATATCTAGAGTGATTGAAGTAATAAGGTAGATTTCTAAGAGCACCTGAAGCAGCTAGAGATTTTGCCATTTAGCTCTACGCTGCGGGGTTTAAGGCTGAGAGCGAGGCCCCGAAAGTTAGGGCAATGCGAGAAGAAGGTGTTCTTGGCTAATAAATGGCCTATAATCAAGGATACTGAGTCTTTGTATGTTTTAATATTTTCTTGGAGACCAAAAGTAATATTTAGGTCTATGGTCTATTTAAAACATCGCATGTTGTCCGTGCCGATAGTAAATAAGTCTCTTGATGTGCTGAGAGAGTGACAAGTTGTGTTATACCTAAAGCATTTGTGTGGTTCTTTTACTTTTAAGTGCTAAAAGTTAGCCAACTGTGTGTGTGTCATTCATAGGGCACTGTTGTGGTTAGGGTCTAAGTGAATTTGTATCTGTGTATGCGTGTGTGTTATTATTTAGGGTGCGGGAGTAGACCAATCCAATAACGAACTTGACAAAGAAAAGGGTTACTTAAAATTAGTCGATAATACAGCGGTGTTGAGTGTCAGATGAGCCTTCTGCAGTCGCTGGAAGATGTGATCAAGGTCCTTCAGATGTTGTGAGACAGATGGGGAGAATACGATGATGTCATCAATATACACGAAACAGGGCTTTCCAATGAGTCCCCGGAGGACCTGCTCCCTAAGCCGTTGGAATGACGCCCCAGCGTTTTTAAGTCCAAAGGGCATCACCCGAAACTGGAACAACCTCCGGGGTGATGACGGCAGTCTTCTCCATACTACTCTTCCCCATCCTCACCTGCCAATACCCGGACTTCAGATCAAGGGAGCTGAAAACCGCTGCCCCATGCAAAGACTCCAAGATGTCATGAATGAGGGGCATGGGGTAAGCGTCATCTAAGGTCTTCTTGTTCAGCTCCCGATAGTCAACACAGAATCGGTAGGTCCCGTCGGCCTTCTGAATGAGCACCGCAGGGCTAGCCCAAGGTGAGGTGGAAGGCTCAATGACCCCATCCGCCAACATCTGGTCGACCCACTCCTTGATTATTCCTCTTTTCAGAGGCGACACTCTGTAAGCTCTGTGCGAACAGGACAGGGTCGACTGTGTGAATGTGGTGACACACCACCTCAGTCCGACCCAATTTGTCCGTCCACACAGAGTGCCACCTCCTAAGCAGCGGCTGAACGAGCTCCGGCTGTTCAAGAATAGCCTTCTCTACTGGGCTGGGCTCGTCCACCAACTGCGCGAGGTAATAACACAAGTTAGGCCAAACCAGATTACTTTGAGCCTTCGTCCCAAACTGATGGACTCCACCCCCCGGCAACTCATACTCCAGCCGCGACAGATGGATGGTAAGACCTACCGACTTAAGAGAGTCCATTCCCAGTAACAAGGGCATTGACAGATGGTCATCTTCCAGGATGTAAGCTTCTGTCTCCCAGTGTGTCTCATGTAAGCAGAACCTCATGGGAACCCTGCCCTTTGCCCCGTGCGCCCTTCCATCCGCAAGAAAGAATTTTACTTTTGCACTTTCCCTTAACTGCTCATGAGGCACTTTAAGCTTTTCCCACAAGCTGTACTTCATAAGGGTATAAGTGCTCCCTGTATCTATGACTGCCTCTCCAGTGACACCTCGCACTTGTATGGGCACCACTGAGAGGGGCAAGGTGGCTTGCACCAAGGTGAGATCAGCCCGGGGATCCACTGGGGCTTTCCCTCGTGGTTTCGGACAGGGGACATCTCAGACGTGGGACCCTTTCGAGACCCACTAAGCCCGAGCGCCCAATCCCTTTTCCACTCGGGACCCCACCTTCACCAACTCATCGACCGATTTCCACGACCCCCCTCAGAGTAGCAGCCACCCGAGGGTCACATGCATCAAGGACACGACGCAATATCTCTTCCTCACGCATGTCAGATCGCCACTTCAGACACAACGCACGGAATTCAAAGACAAAGTCCCGGAGGCTATGCGATGGTTTTGCACAAAGGTCCGAACTTTTCTTCCAACAGCCTGGTATTCGCCAGAGAGGAACGCGTTTAGGAAAGCAGCGCGAAACTCCACCCAGGAGTTGTACTTGTGCCGCTCAGCAAACCACCAAGAGCGTGCCGGCCCGCAGAGTGCCGTGTTCAGGAATCCCCGCAGCTCGGCTCCACTCAGAGGATGCAAAGTCGACAATGCCCGTGGGTGCACACTGAGGGGCCAGCTTTGGAAACTCCATCCGCGGCACCGCAACGGACAAGGCCGACTGTCCCCAGTCGTTCCTCACTCCCGCTACAGGAGTCGACTGCCCCAGTGGCTGCGTGACGGCACGCCAGCTCTCTTGCACCTGCCTCCTGATCTCCTCTCTCATATTGGCTTCCAGGCGCTGCACACACTTCGCGAAGGACTGCTCCAGATGCTGCACCCTCACAACCGCCTCTCCGGAAACTAGGGCGGCCGTGGCATAGATAAGATCATGGACAGTTTCATCACGATTTAGAAAACTGCGGGCGATGTCATCAACCCCCGCCTCTAGCTGTTCTAGGCGCAACGCCAGGTCTTGCAGAAGCTGTCTCTCGCCGATCTCAGGCTGCTCCGGACTGGAGACACACAGGGTATCCAGCAGGCTCAACTCCTCCTCGAGAGGGTCTCTGACCGTAACGTGACGCGGCCTAGGCAGCGGACGCACATCAACCAGCGGTTCACTAAGTTCAAGTTCCTCGCCCTGCACTGCGCTTACAACAGACATGCTTCTGAAAGAGTGTTAGTGAAGTCGCACTAGAAGGTGTCAGAATAACCCTGGCTCCTACCCGGCTCGCCAAAATCTGTAGCAGCCAGAAGCCGCTAAGATTCACACCGTCGTGGAAGACGGTGATTTATTTATTTTATATGAGGATTACCAGGGACAACCCCAGCCTTGGCACGACACACACACACACACTACAGAGACAAAGAAAACGCACTGGGACTTAAACGATAAAAAAGTATAATGAAATTAAATTAACTAAATGAAAACCATAATACCACCCCTGATCCCTTCGGCGATATTACAATTAACAGATAAACACGACAAACACGCAGTAAAGTCCATGTATGAAATGATCAGCGGTGAAGTTATGTCCAGTGATTTGAATGAAGCGAGGGAAATGGAAAAACACAGTCCTACCGGTAGTTGCTGAAGTAAGTTGACAGATGAATGGTTCAGGAGCGCTCCTTCTTCCGTGAAAGCCAATGAATCCAGACAACGTCCTCAGTAACAGTAAACAGGTAGACGAATGATTCCAGACCCCAACAAACAACACAATCCAGGACACGAAGATGTAAAGCAGACAACGACAGGCAGTTCAACAGTTATAACAAGCACCAAACAAACAAGAACAAAACTTTTTCTCCTCTTCGTCCCCTGCCCTCCTTTTGAACCCCTCTGGCCACCTTTGCCCCCAACAGCCCTGCAAGGACTGCTGGGAGATGCAGTTCTAACCAATGGTAGCACTGCTACAGAGTAAGCAACCTTTTGTTTTAGGACATGGCGGCTCTGCTGGGACTTCTGGCTGACAATAGAAACAAAACAAGTTTCCAAAAGCCTTCAGGTCCCTTAATCTTAAAGAAAACTAAACAATCTTGCACGCTAGTGTATAAACATTTTAAAATTGCATTTACATGTATATATTAAGGCTTATAAATATCCTAGATGATCAAGTTAAAATCAAGCTGTATTATGTTAGCTAGTTTGAGTTTAAGAGTTGATTATTAAAAACCTCAGAGGTCTGTGAGCATTCATCACCTGCAGCTCAGCCCCTGAGCTGGCGAGTCAGACAATATGTGGCTCTGCGCCATTACCAAACAACGCAGCTGCATGAGCTCGAAGGCTGTCACACTGGCACCTATACAGGTACATATATTTTAGATAGTCTATATGTCAATGCACCTTCATGAATCAATATCTTAATTAATCGAGTGAAAGCAAAACATATCATTTGGCTGTGAGCAATATAAGAATTTCAGAGTTAATTAGTAAAGGTTTGGATTTTATTCTTTTTCCAAGCTGTCAGGAAGAACTGTTCTTACCCACTGAAGGCCACCTGCCTAGGTCCAGCTTCAGCAGCTCAGTCCTTACCAGTGAAGCTGCGTGCTGCACTTACCAGCACAGCTGCCGATGATTTTAGCCTGGTGCAACAAATAATTATTGACTCAGCAGTTCAGTTTATCATGTGTGGGTCATCCTGGTTCCAACTTAATGATGAGGATTGATCAATTAACAGGCCACCAATTTTTTATTAGCTCAAGATTATGAATATGAGAATATGAGGGATGTAAAACATGATCAGGTGATGATCATCTCCGGGGCAGGCAGCAAGTATGACCTTTGAGTCCTAGTGATTGTTGTGAAAAGATGAATAATTATTAGGGGAAATAAGTTTACAAGGCGAGGTAACTGTTATGAAACAGTTAATGCACAAGATCACTGTTACAGTAGGAGATAACATGTAAAATGGAAAATGATTTTATGATTAGAACTGACATAAAAATGAGCCCTGCTCAACCCACTGGACTCATGTCAGTTGAACTGAGACAGCTTTATGTGCTCTACAATGGTTTCCCATGCTCTGCAAATAAAGTCTAATTCTGCCTCTCTGAAGACTCTTCTTGAAAAGGTTTGGGACCCCCTCTCAGCCTGCATAATAATTGACTCTCCTTTCAACAATAAAGATAACAGTGGTATGTCGTTCATTCCGTAGGAACATCTGAGTACTGCGGTGTTTCTTGAACAAAGATTTTTAGTGATGCCGTATTTAGTTGTATGAAATTAAATCAAATGTGAAAAACTGCTTGTGCAAAAATGTTGGCCCCCTTGTAATTTTGCTGATTTGAATGCCTGTCACTGCTTAATGCTGATTACTTGCAACACCAAATTGGTGTGATGAGCTCGCTAAGCCTTGAACTTCATCGACAGGTGTGTCCAATCATGAGATAATTAATTAATCTTGGGATTAATAAAGTATCTATCTATCTATCTATCTATCTATCTATCTATCTATCTATCTATCTATCTATCTAAGGTATTTAAGGTGGCCAATTGCAAGTTGTGCTTCCTTCCCTTTGACTCTCCTCTGAAGAGTGACAGACAGCATGGGATCCTCAAAGCAACTCTCCAAAGATCTGAAAACAAAGATTGTTGAGTCTCCTGGATTAGGGGAAGGCTACAAGAAGCCATCTCAGAGGTTTAAACTGTCAGTTTCAACTGTAAGGAATGGAATCAGGAAATGGAAGGCCACAGGCACAGTTACTGTTAAACCAACTCAGCAGGTCTGGCAGGCCAAGAAAAATACAGGAGCGGCATATGAAGAGGCAGGATTGTGAAAATTGGTGACAGACAACCACAGATCACCTCCAAAGACCTGCAAGAACATCTCGCTGCAGATGGTGTATCTGTACATCGTTTTACAATTCAGCGCAATTTGCACAAAGAACATCTGTATGGCAGGGTGATGAGAAAGAAGCCCTTTCTGCACTCACGCCACAAACAGAGTCACTTGTTGTATGTCAATGCTCATTTAGATAAGCCAGATTCATTTTGGAACAAAGTGCTTTGGACTGATGAGACACAAATTGAGTTATCTGGTCATAATAAAAAGTGCTTTGCATGGCGGAAGAAGAACACCGCATTCCAAGAAAAACACCTGCTACCTCCTGTCAAATTTGGGGGAGGTTCCATCGTGCTGTGGGGCTGTGTGGCTAGTTCAGGGACTGGGGCCCTTGGTGAAGTCGAGGGTCAGATGAATTCAACCCAATAACAAATTCTTCAGGATAATGTTCAAGCATCAGTCACAAAGTTGAAGTTATGCAGGGGTTGGATATTCCAACAAGACAATGACCCAAAACACAGTTTGAAATCTACAAAAGCATTCATGCAGAGGGAGAAGTACAATGTTCTGGAATGGCCATCACATTCCCCTGACTTGAATATCATCGAACAACTATGGGATAATTTGAAGCAGGCTGCCCATGCTCGGCAGCCATCAGATTTTACTGAACTGGAGAGATTTTGTATGGAAGAATAGTCAACAATACCTCCATCCAGAATCCAGACACTCATCAAAGGCTATAGGAGGACAGCGTCTAAAGGCTGTTATATTTACAAAAGGAGGCTCAACTAAGTATTGATGTCATATCGCTGTTGGGGTGCTCAAATTTATGCACCTGTCTAATTTTGTTATGATGCATATTGCATATTTTCTGTTAATCCAATAAATTTAATGTCACTACTGAATTACTACTGTTTGCATAAGGCATGTCATATATTAAAAGGAAGTTGCTACTTTGAAAGCTCAGCCAATGGAAACAAAAATCCAAAGAATTAAGAGGGGTTCTCAAACTTTTGCATATGACTGTAGATACTGATCCACACTGAGGACAAGACATTTTAGGTCCACATGTCTACTCACCAAAATAGTGCAATGTCAGAGAGTCAAATCTCAAGCTTCAGTCTTTACCAAGATGTGACCAGTTCTTATCAGGACAAACTTGATCTCAAAACCTCATCCCTTTATACCAGACTAGAGCCACCAATTCAAAGAGGAGTTGTGAAATGTTACCATAGTGTTAAAACTCATAATGCCGGGCCACCTTAAATTCCATTGCACATCTTCATCGGCGTCTTTGTTTTGCAGATGTGTTAATCAGCACAAGCAGCAAGCAGCCTGCTATCACATCCCCACCAACTCAGCTGAAGTCAGACGCAAAGTTCTCCCACCTCATGTCTGTTGATTTGAGTGTGAGGTGCCTTGAATTGTATATTGTAAATAATATATTGTTATTTAAAATACATACATTTCATGTGTGTTCCAAGTCTGCAACGATCTGGGCAAATGTAGGATAACAGAAAATGCGAGGCAAGAAATGTTGAACACATAACTAAAACAGAAGCTTTTTTCATGTTCAACTAATACTTGGCAAGGGTCCAAGGGCATTTTAAGGTTGACCTGCTATGCGACTCACATACACCACCAAAATTGGGAACGTATAGTAAAATTGTCTGGGAAAGGTCGAAGCGTTACATCATTCTGCCCCTGACCACATACAGTGGACTGAAAAAGCACATGAAAGTTTTCTTCAAATAAAATAGCTTCTGTCTCCAGCTCCAACCTCAGGTCTAACTTTCAGAAACAATCCGTGTTATTTGTTTAGGTGGCAGAGGGATTTTCATAAGCTGCACTTACTCAGGGATACAAATCCAAGTATTGTTCAACTGCTTATTATTCAAAAGTGTTAGCTGCTTTCCCAGCATGCCTTAGGGCTATAGCTGCAGCTCACCGGGCCTTAAAGGCTGCACAGCCTTTCCTGGTAGGACATCACGTCACACTCTTAGTTGTGTATGCAATGGCTACTCTACTGACTACAGCAGCAACTCAGCACCTGACAGCTTCTAGATTGAGCAAACATGACTTGTCTGTTTTAGAAGCTCCTAATGTTAAGGTCCAGTAGATGGAGAAGTCGACAAGAAACCTCCTGATTATGGCCGAGTGATTTATTTCATTGCTGCTCTTCATACAGATCTCCAAGACAAGTCATTGCCAAAGGCTGACTTAGAACTGTTTGTGGACGTTGTGGCGGACAGCCGGGACCCATGCCTGGCCAGGACACCCCTTAAACACTGGATCCGGGGGAGCAGCCATGGCATGCATGCTACGTCCCCCGGAACACTTGGTGGCAGCGCAACCCGGGTTGCATCGGGACCTGTTTTATGGTTGGGCTCCATGGCCACCGCCAGGGGGAGCTGCAAGGCTTCCTGAGCCCGTGTGGGCAGCAACACATCCACATCCAGAAGTGCAGCCTAATTTAGGTTAATTACCACCTGAAGCACTTCCCGGTGGGCTATAAAAGGAGCCTGCAGCCACTACTCAGGGCGCCGGAGTTGGGAGGAGGAGGACCAAGCTGCCCTAGGAGGAGTGGAAGAAGAGAAATTTACTTTTGATTATTTTGGGCTGCTGGGACACTGAGAAGACGTGTCCCACAGCTGAAGAAGAAAATAAAGACTTTTTTGTTTGTTTTACCCGTGCCTCTGCTGTCAGTCTGAGTCGGGTCGGCGCCAATAAAGCGCCTTTATCACAACGTCTTGTCCAGCTGTTCTGTGCATCGCGATATTCAGACAGGTTGTGCTACATGTACACAAACACACAGAGTGTACAATAAAGGATACATTTCCAGACACTCACGCTTATCACAGCGTGTGTAATTATTTGCCTTGCATAGGGCTTGCATACTAGCTAAAAATAAAGCATGCTGGAGGGAGACTCTTCAAAGGACCATTGGCATTTCAAAGCTGCTTCTGCCATGCCGTTCAGATGATGTGTGGTGCTACACACTCCCAGCTGCTTTGCACCTTTGTCTGCTCACATCTGCTGACCAGCTTCACCTCACTCCACTAATTGCAGGTCAGAGGTGACCTGTATACAACACTATTCCCCTGTCTGTGATCTGACCCAAGACCAGTGCATCAGGGTACAAAGCCACGCTTCACAGCTGATGGACTTTAGCAACTGAGGTGTGTCTGAGGTGTTTGCTAAATGCCCATTTCAACTCATGTGCAGACAGCTGCAGATGCAGTCACCCACAGAGGATGTGCACCCTGGTCTGTCTGTAGTGAAACTGTTCAGTGTGTGACACTGCGGAGCTCCAGAATCTCCTTGAAGTGTTTTGTTTTGTTTCTCTGACTCACTCGTGGAGCTGCCTTTAGTGCTGGCTTCTAAAGGTATTCCCGGCCCCTCGGCCAGTCTGCGGCCTCCTGAGGACTGTGTCCTCCTGTAATTATTATGCTATTACTGGTGGGATTGCAAACTAATTATTCAGTATACAGAATGTAGAACAAACTGGAAGTTCAAATGTTTATAATAATTTACCATTCCCTGTTCCTTTTAAGTTCATTTATGCGAATACTGGAAGAATTTAGCAGCGGAATTTCACAGTTTTTACGATTCATTGCAAAAAATTTGGAAAAGTACAGCGGAGGATTGGAAATGCTAAATTGGCCTGTGTGTGCGTGTGTGTGTTCACTCGGTGATGGAGTGGCATCCTGTCCAGTGATTGTTCCTGCCTTTTGCCCTGTCACCCTGCTCTGAGTAAGGGGATTAAGAAGATGGATGAATGAGTGCTGTCTCATGAATCTTAGCATAAAGAACAAAAACTGTGTGACTAACAATATTAAAATGAGCAGTGAAAGTGGGGGTCCGCAGCAGACTTCTCTGACTGACAAGTGGTGAAGAAGGCCAATTTGATTCTGTCACACAGCAGCCATCCTCTGTCTCCAAAGTGTCTCTTGCTGATTTAGGGTCTCAAGGGTGAAGACCCCCAGACTGAAGTCCTCTTTTATCTCAGAGCTATCAGCCTTCTGAATTCTAGTAGCTGCAGGAGTCCTGTGTAGTTCTGAATTATTATTGTGTGCTCTTCGTTATTATTGATCAAGAATCGTTATTCTGATTTGTAGAAGTCTTGTGGTGTGTGTGCTGATTACAACAATGGCTGTCATGTGTGGTCTCTTTTATTGTCCCTATTTAACAATGTCCTACGTGTCACACATTCCTGCTGCTCACAAATTTCCCTCTGAGACAATAAAAGTCTTCTGTTGAGTAAAAGCCACACATGCAAAGAGAGAACATGGAGATTCAACACCGGCAGTGACCAAAAATTTTAAATTTCCCAACCGGGGTTTCCTTTAATTTTTCTTTTAAAAAAATTTAAAAAAAACGGGGGGAATACTTGGGAAGGAAATTTAAAAAAAAATTTTTTTTAAACCCCCGAACAAAAAACTTTACAAAATTTGGGAAAAATTAAGGCAGTTAAATTGGGCCGTAGAATTCTTGATTCCTTTGGTAAAGGGGCCAAATTTTTCCCCTGCCCGCCCTTCCCTTCTAAAAAATTCTTTTGGTTTTTGGGGGTTAAAGGTGAAACCTAAATGAACCCCTTTACTAAAAACAAAACCTTTGGGGAATTTTAGGGGGGAAAAATTGGGGCCCCGAATTCTTAAATTTTAATTGGGGGGGCCTTTTTTTTATTGTTAAGAACCCTTTTCTGTTTTGTAAAATTTGGTTGGGGGGTTAAACCCCAAGGCTGAATTTTCCTCTTTTTTTGGGGTTCCCTTTTTAACCAAGCCCTTTGGTTTTCGTTAATTTTTTTCCCTTAGGACTGGAACAAGAACACAAAATCAAAAGGGCAGAAGTGCGGACCACCACATCATAATACCTCCTGAATAAACACACGAGGGGGTCTGAAATGAGGGGGCAACTCTTAAAGTGGAACAAGTAAAGCATCAGCTGAGCAGAGCAGAAATAAAGGAGCTGAGAGTCCGTCAGGAATCGTCTTATACAGTGCAGACCATAATACCGTAAAACACAATTCATGGGTCACGTTTACTGGTCAACTCATACCTCACATGAAAAAATAAAGAAATAAACTCATCTTTTCATAAAATAGTTGTTTTTATTGTACAAAACATACTGTGTTATTTAACAAACATTTCAGCTGCTTGCTCTTCACATCACCACAGAGGACCATTTTGTCTTCTCAGTTACAGAATTAATGGATGAAGCAGACATGGAGTGGACAATCCAGAGCCCCAAACCTCCACCAAAGCACTGGGTGCTCGTCCATCACAGGCCACGGGGAGAACACGAGAACTGCAGACATTCATCAGGCTGCTTTGGAGCGGAGAGGCCGCCGTGAAGGCTCTGCATGGACATTGAATGGGCAGTCGCTCAGCGGCCTTTTGATTCTCAGTGCTGGCTTTACGTCTTCATGGATTATTGAGGTGTCTTATTGTGTGGTGTGGATTGTTTAATATCAGAATAGTTTTTATTATTTACTGATAATGGGAATGTGATGACAGTGAAACTTACATCCAGACTTCATACTCAAGAGTGGCAATGAAATACGCACAAAAATGCCTCAACCTTTATTGTGTACTAAATTTGAACAAAAATGTTTTTCTGCAGCCACCGTACTCAATGGTAGAGCAGTGAGGATTATTTGAACAATTCAAAATCATTCAAGGGTGCTTTTAAAAACAAGGAAAAACTTTTCACAATTATAAAACTATTTTTAAACAGTCACAACAAGCAGAGAGTTCTTCAAATGTGATTCCTTTATTAAAGGTTTAAGTTTCTCTGTTTTTCTAGAATTGAGCACAATGCTGTTCTCTGAAGTATTAATTGTGTTCTCTATGAGGTGAGCAGCTGCGGCTAATGAGACTTCACAAATATTAACAAACGTCAGTCTAAAGCAGCAAATCCTACGTTTAATTGTGGACATCAAACCTCATTTGACCTTCTCAGTCGTCCATTTCAGTTCCTCACAGTCACCTCAGTGTCATTTAGTGAGCCAGCAGTGTGAGGAGTGAAGGCCGACTGCTCCGTCTGCACTCGTCTGTCATCTGCTGCCTTATTGAGGAGGAGTGCGGATTAAAGTGCAGGAATAGGAAACATTAACTTCACATTTAAAATGAAAACTTATATAATAAAGGAATAAGCATTTTGTAGGATTTAATTGCTAAACAAATCACAGCCGTGTCCCTGAACAGAATATCAGCCATCGTTTGAGATCTGCTGTGGAGTTTTTTAGTTGTGAAATCTGTAAGTCTGTGCAAATTGTAACTCCAGATGTTATAAGATCTTTAACTTTTATAGATTTTGGGTGGAATTCAACACATTACTTAATAATTTATAATCAGATAATTAATTAATTTCCAAAATAAAGGAAATAACAATAATCATGTATTAATATAAAAAGAAATAAAGTCACCAAGAAACCTTGAAGTGTGCTTATCAATTACCTGGGGTCCTCCACATTTACAGTGCTGTTTATTTATTACACATTCGAATAATGAAAGGTTTTATTTAAATAATTGTGAAGTAATATTCATAAACAGCCCACACTCTACACAAAGTGTACACTCTGCAACAACCATCCACAGCAATACTGTGAGCATAAAAAGATGTTACTGTTAATAAATATGGTCAGGAATTGTATTGATAATTTGAAAAATAAGCATAGCCATAATGCAAAAAATTCAAAATACCTAAGCACACAAGATTACCTTTATTTTGTTCATTTTCTTTAACATTTACAGTAAATTGAGCACTGAAGAAGCTGGCCTAATTATTTTAAACGTGAAGATTATTTTCAGTGCTTTTCTAAACCAGGAATAAAGAAAAGCGTAAAGAATTGGATTAACACCAAAGTTCACTTCACTTAGTAATACAAAGACATTCCTGATGATACGCACAATCAGTTTACTGTAATCAGCACTCAGATTGCAGATGTTAATAGGCAGCCAGCAGATAATAAAAGCCCCCACGACTACTCCTAATGTTTTTGCGGCTTTTCTTTCAGAGGGTTTTGATATTTTTCTGTTACTCACCTCCTCAGTTTGTCTCTTTTCTATCATACAGTTGATGGCTCTTGAATGGCTTCTTGCAACCACAAATATTCTGATATAAAAACCAATCATCAGTGAATAAGGAATAAAAAAAGTTACGAGTAAAATAAAAATGACCATTTCAAAAATGTTGATGGTACACAAGTTTGTTCACATACCTCTGTTTCAATATAAATAAAATTTAAAAATATCACTGTAGAAAAAACAGCAAATAGCCACACTATTATAATATTGACCTTCGCAACATTTAAAGTTACTTTTGAGCTGTAAAAGAAAGGATGGCAGACAGCAATGTAGCGATCAATGGATATTAAAACCACATTATATATCACGACTACACTGAGAAAATTTGCAAGTACTACATACAAATAGCAATAAATAACTCCAAAATACCAGCAGCCATCAATAAGGAGATTCAAAGTGAAGGGCATCACAAAGAAACCTGCTAAGAAATCGGCCGCTGCGAGTGAACTATTAGTTGGCGTGTGCAGCTGAACAAAATGAGAAATAGAAATGATGACAAGAAGATTTCCAAAGACTGTCGAGAAAAGCAAAAGACAAGAGAAAGTGTAATAAAGTCCATAAACTTTAGTTTCATAAATTGGTTTATACCAGTGACAAGATGTATTACTGTGAGGAAAGCAACGTCCAAATCTCAGTCCATTCCACTCCATGTCTGTCCCTGACTGAGCCGTCCTGCCTGCACACTGAGATGTTTATACACTGAGGCCCTGCGACTGCCATATTCTCTCTGCTGACGTAATTCACATGAGGCGTCTCTCTGCTGTGTGTGCTTCACAAATTCTCTCAGGATGTTTGTTTGTTCATTTCAGTTCTTACTCACTAATGAGTTCATCAAATCACAGATGTCTTCATTATATTTGTTTGTCAGGAGCCGCTCAGGGCTGCGGTGGTCTCTCCTCACAGCTCCACAGTGGTCAGCTGCTGGCTCTCTGCAGTTTCCTTCTTCTCCTCTGTCTGCTGTTTTTGTTTTTTTGTTCTCAGTCACTTTGACTTTCTTTCCTCATCACAGCGAGCAGCACATTAAATCAGCAGGTTCAGATGAGCTGAGGTTGTGCCCAGTGGTGGTCTGACACTCCATCCTGTGCTGTGCTGCTCAGAGCCCCTCTGACTCCTGTATGGAGTGTGCTGGACCACCCTGTGCTCATGAGAGGCCCTCACACACACACACACACACACCTACAGTGTTCAGTAACAGCTGTGTGTTTCTGTCTTTCCAGACCCTCACATTAAATTCCAGACAGTATTCCCCACGTTGCTTGCTGTCTGTCAGTCTGCCGTTGTGCTGATTGTCTTTTTCTGATTTTCTGGACATCTTTCTTGTCATAAACAATCATCAAACACACAACATGCATTTCTTTGTGGCAGTGGCAGGTAAGCTCTCTGAATTCAAATGCAGCAATGTTAACTAATATACTTTTCAATTTAGAAGATATTGATTAAATTCTAATATAAAATTGTAAAATTAGTATTGTAATTTTTTACTACCAAACTTTAGTTTGGATTTAAGGTGTGGAGGCCCTACCCACCATCATTTCCAGACCAAACAGTTCATTTGGTGAAAATTGTGGGAGCCACTCTTTATTATTTATAAGTTGTCTCACATGTTTGATTGGGAGACAATCTCAGGGCTGAGTGGACAGCAATTGCCCTCCGAGTCAGGAGCTGGCACTGTCACCTAAAGTCTCTCTCCAGCTGAAGAAAGAATGATTGATGGATGGGCCACCTGTCATGTCCCTTCTGGATTCTTCCTCTGAGTTTCCTATGTAAACCACTATTTTGGAACAGTCTGACAATGACCATCTGAAGGAGACTTGCCTTGTCTCAGCAAACATGCACACAATGGCCCCAGGTGAGCAGACTATGGTCAGTGTAGGCTACACCAAAGCAAATAAAATACAACACTGGGCCAATGTGGGGCCTGCTACAAAGACCCCCGTAACAAAGTTCCCCAAGTGACGCAAAGTGGGTTAAACGCTGGCATTACTAGATCTGTAAATCCCTGCATTGGACTTGTCCATCACACACCTACCTGCACATTACACTTTATATTTCTATTCTGTTTGTATACTTGATGCTGCCTCTGTTACTTATTATCTATCTGCTACTTATTATTGAAGTTTATGTTTATATGTTGGTTTTGTCATTTGGTGTGGACAGCAAAGAAAGAATTTAATTGTACAGGGAAACGTGTTTCCTTACTGTGCACGACAATAAACTTTGAACTTTGATAAGATACAGTGGCAGTACAAAGGCCTTAAACCATAAAATAACATACACTGAGCTACAGATTGTTAATACTACATATACTGTAGCATACATAATTATTAAAATAAACCCATGATTATACTAGTTACTAGTTAGTTTTGCCCACTTAGCTGTTTTATCAGTTTACATTAATGTGTTTATTGGCTAAAACAGCAATAAATCTTTATCTTCAGTTAAAAGATTAAATAGTTGTTAACTTAGTTATGTAACTTGTTCTTTTAAATTTTGTTTTGACCTTTTGATCATTTCCAGGAGCAGCGATTATCGCACTACAAGGGTGTAAAAAGATTCTAGTCAAGATTTTGCAATTTTGCAAAACACAAGTCCCCTCTTTTTAATGTTAAACCTTGTTACTGAAGTTGGACAGTGGAGGTTAAAATAATTCCATCAAAAAGTTCTATTAAAAACGAGGTTAAAATACTGCTGGATGCAGTCCTTTGAAAAACAAAACCCGGTGCCTTCAACTGGCGGGTCCCCTGCTTCTCCCATCTGGGCGATGCACCAGGGACTTACCTGCAGCTGACCTTCACCACGTCTGGTTGCCTTCCGTCCTCTGACTCCGTACGGCACCACTACCTGGAACGAGACTTGGGTTCCCCCAACAGCCAGGGCGCTCACTCTGGGACCCTCGGTCCCAAATCTGACTCCCGCTGCCTTCCTCGGCCTTATGCAGCGAACCATCCACCTTCCGGTCACTCCTGCTCCTCTCAAACGCTCAGCAGGAGTGACCCAATCACACTGTCCCGGGAGCCGGCCAAACACCCCGCTAGGGCACTCTTATCCCAGTTGCCTGACCTTCGTATAACAAGCCTGCTATCACTCGCTCGCTTGCTCACACTGGCCTCCCTTTATTCCTCCGTTAACCTCTGTTCTCTCTTTTCGATCTTTTCTTCTTCTCCCCCCCTCCGCACTTGCACTCCTACTATATATAATGGGGATGTTGCACAGGTGTGGCCATTAGCAGCTCCCGGCCAATTATGTTTATAAAAGTTTATAAAAAATAAAAACAAAAACAAGATTAGGCAAAACTAAATAGCAAAGAATAAAATAAAGTCTAATGACCAGGAGGAACGAATAAACAAAAAGAACTCCAGAGGGCTGGAGGAAAATAAAACAAAATCGGCAGGGGTTCCAAGGCCACGAGACCATGCAGCCCCCACTGGGCATTCTACCTATAAAATGATCTCAATCAGTCCTCGTGGTTTTCAGGCTTCATGTGGAAGAATTAGATGATGATGGTCATGTGGACATCTGGGATGCTGTCTTTGATCTATCAATATAGGGACTGCATCAAGCTTTGATCAAGTGGTGGTGGTGCAGATCGCCACCACAGAAAAAACAGAAAAAGACCAGAAGAGAAAAGTTGGAATTAGTATGGATTGCAGAGCCATGATAAAAATAATCATTAAATCCACATACATAATATCAGGATTACACTAAAATGTACAGTAGCTATGAGAAAGCCATGTTAAAGTAATGGGTTTTTTACCAGATTTTTAAAGTGCCCCACCATATTAGCCTGGTAAGTTTCTATCGGTAAGCTATTCCAAATTTTTGGTGCATAACAGCAGAAGGCCGCCTCAGCCCTTTTTTTAAGTTTAGCTTAATTATAAGCAGACACTCATTTGAAGATCTAAGTTTACGATTTGGAGTGTAAGGTGTAAGACATTCTGAAATATAGGATACAGCAGATTATTTAACGCTTTGTAAATGATAAACAGTATTTTAAAGTCAATTCTAAATGTCATGGGTAACCAATGTTGTCACATCAAAACTGGGGAGATGTGCTCGGATTTTCTTTTCCTAGTTAAGATTCTATTAGCTGCATTCTGCACTCATACTCAATTGATGTCTTTTTTTGGGTGGTCCTGAGAGGAGTGCGTTGCAGTAATCTAGTTGACTAAAAACAAAAGTGTGAACTAATTTTTCAGCATCTTTCAAAGTTATAAGGAGTCTAGCTTTTGCTAGATTCCTTAAGTGAAAAATGCTGTCCTGGTAATCCGATTAATATGTGATTTAAAATTTAGGTCAGAGTCAGTAATTACCCCCAAATTCTTTACCGCCATCTTGAATTTTAATCCTATTGCATCAAGTTTATTTCTAATAATCTCATTATATCCATTTTTGCCAATCACTAACATTTCTGTTATCTCTTTATTTAGTTTGAGAAAATGACTACTCATCCATTCAGAAACACAAGTAAGATATTGTGTTAGTGAATCAAGAGAGTCGGGGTCATCAGGCGCTATTAAATAAATACAGTTGTGTGTCATGAAGGGAGCTGTGATAGTTTATGTGTTGCCTTGAGATAATCTGACCTAATGATTTTCAAAGATGAAGATTTCAAGTGCTGCTGTTTGGCCTGTTTCTCTGTAGTGCTTGATCTCTCCAACATAATGACCATTTTCTCTCCATTTTAATTCCTACATGGCTCATCTATGCCTGGTTCATCAGTGGATCTGAGCAACCGAGCACAGGTTGTACTTATGCAATGAATCTAAACATGACAGGGTTTGTTTTTTGTTAATAAGAACTGGTGAAACCATATTACTGTTTTCTCAAAATACTGTTCTCCAGCACTGAATTCTTTGCTTCTAAACTCTATGCCCTTTCTCTCATGGAGTTTTCATCCATCATTCTGACCAGAGTTTATTTCACTCTTGAAGCAAATTCACAGTTTTCACTAGAGTTTTTGGATGACTAAGTTACAATATTGGAAAATTAGCATCCCAATTCCCTGATTATCTTTATAGAAAATTTAAACTGATCAGGTTAATTGACAACACTGTAGGTGTTGTAATGATCAGGGTTGGACCTGTGGGTTGTAGTGCTGAAGCAATGTCGGCATCCCAGCTAGGATGTTTTTGAAGATGCATATGGTGCAGACATGTAGGAAAATGTTGGCACTCACACAACCTATGTCATCTTCTGTGAGGAGACATCAATTCCAAGAAAGACATCTGTTAATCCAACGATGACAAACCAGGGTTCTCTAAAGAACCAGCAGATTCTCTTCATAGGAACCCTGCATAGGGTTAAAGAGGATGTGAACAAGCGTGGATTCCATGAGGGCCAGGATATGGCAAATTCATATCTTGAACTTGCAAACAAATTTAAAACAAGAAAAAAAACAAAAAAAACAATCCCCTTATGACTTATCAGCAGTGTTAAGCCCAAAGATATTTCAGGACAGTATTTTGCTGCCATCTACTGGATGAAGTAACATCATGCTATAAAATGGTAATGTAAACTTCTTTACCTTTATCAGTGGTATGTTAGTGCTGTAAGTCACAAACGAGCTGCCATTTGTTTAAAAGACCCTAGGTTTTCTTTGACCACCTAAGAACCGAGAGCAAATTGAAACTCCTTTGTAATATAAATCCCCTAACCCCCCCAGAACAACCCAAAAGCTGTAAAACCAGTTTTAGAACAACTGAACCATTGTTTGAATAGAAGAATACTGATGATGAAGTGAATTGACATTGATGTGCATGTTTCAGTGATGTTTGTGTTTAGTGTCAGCTTCATATTACTGCCGACACTCCTGCACCTCCTCTTAGGCTAGAAGTAGACCTCCTCTCATCATGGAGTCGAATTCTTGAATAAGTTATCGTAATATACCTACATTTAGAAAATTGTAAATCGACTATCCTAAAAATGATGACTTAAACCTGTGTGTATCCTTTACATGCTGTCAATTTTTCTCTCATTACTAAAAGTGAACATCTTTTTGTGACAATTTCTATTACTCTTCATGCTGTTCCAAGTTATACACTTTAAAAACTTCTTATGGGTTTAAAAAATTTACATATAAAAATGTATATGTCTTTTCAGGGGCGAATCATGTCAAGGAAGATTTCTTTTTCAATTACCTTAATGCCATTTTGTTTTTTTTTATAAGCAGCACCAATTGTTTATCCTATCATGAGAGCACTGCTTGTGTTTGTTCTGGGCATTTGGTTTTAATCGATTTAGTGAATGACCGCAAAATGAAAGAAGTATTCAGAGAATGAAGTCAAACTGATGAGGAAGTTGGAGAAATTAAATGACGGCTGGGCAAAGTAGTCAAATAAATGCAAGGCTTGACTGCTCCATTTCAATAATCTGTCGCAGAAAGAACAAGTCCCCTGACTTGTTGAGGATGACATGCAAAATCGTGGAAGCGCTCCTCTTTTCTTCCTAAATATGTCACAGGCATTTGTCACTTCAATGAAACTTCTTCCATTGAAGAATCACATACAGGCATCAAAATGAACCTTGGGTGATGCTGTACAGCTCCTATGAGGTATGGGAAGATCTGGTAATGGTAAAGGCAATGCTTAAAAAACATTGCACTCCGCCCTGCAACTCGATCCTGAGATGGTGAAGGAGACATGGGAAAGGAATGTGACTTACATCTATGGTCAGCCCGATTGCCATCCTTTTCCCGACTAATTCCAAGCTTTCAGTAGTCACTATCTTCTTTTCTGTACCGCCTGCAAGTTTTCCCAGCCAAGAACGGGGTACTGGAAAGTCTCTTCATGCCAGACACTAAATCATAAATGGCATTGTCCGATACACGACAGAGATATTTATTTCGAAGCGAGATGCAACATAAAGTAGTATGGACAAAACTCCAACGGCTCTTTGTTTCAATATGCGACGATGCTAAAACCAAACTCCTCTGATGGAATGCAGTCCTCACCCTTCTGAGTGTGGAAATTATGAACTACGTCAATGTTACTCCATCAACCAAAGTCAGTCTTCGGTCCCTCACTCTTTGGTGAGGATGGGGTTTTCTACTGCTAGTAATACAGTTTCTTCTCTCCCAGCATATGCTGTTAATGAAAATTCAGCTGTTTACTTTTATGTTTCTCTAAGCGAGAGCATCTGGAGTTGAGCGTCATACGAGTTTTAGCCAAAAATGGTGCTGTCCAGAGAAGGAGGTCAGTGGTTGGTCTCTCCTTATTTAATACAGCAGAGATTTGAATGGTCACGACAAGTTCAGTTCATGTTTGGATAGGATAGTACATTGAGTTTTCAAGAAAACCAGTTATTTTTTCTTTTCCACGTTTTTAAAAAGACACCGGACCCCCCACAAACGCGGTCTGCCCTTTGGGGTGGGGCCACATTTTAATTGGAATTAGCATAAGCCTAGGTGCCCTCTCTGTGAATTTTACACTGGAAAATGGCAAAAAGAGAGACGCTGGATGCTACGCTGGCCATTGTCTGCTTCTTCTCCACACTACTATTCATGGGGTTTAATCATTAGAAGAGACTGCAACCAGGTAATTTGAGCTGAACAGTCAAGCGAATTACACCACAATAGTCTGACGAGGTGGTGCGTCCCCCGTACTTAAGCACAGAGCCTTCCCCCCAAATCCGTACTTGCTCTGGCAGTACATCAACTAAAATTGAAGCGATACAGAGAAGATTACCATGGGGGAGGAATGATCTCCTCAGTCTGTCAGTGAAGCAGGACAGTGACAGCAGTCTGTCGCTGAAGCTGCTCCTCTGTCTGGAGATGATCCTGTTCAGTGGATGCAGTGGATTCTCCATGATTGGCAGGAGTCTGCTCAGTGCCCGTCGCTCTGCCACAGATGTCAAGCTGTCCAGCTCCGTGCCTACAATAGAGCCTGCCTTCCTCACCAGTTTGTTCAGGCATGAGGCGTCTCTCTTCTTTATGCTGCTTCCCCAGCACACCACTGCGTAGAAGTATAGTACCCCTTTTAGTACCCCTGTTTGTCACTGGCAATACCGGGTTGCATGGGGCACTAGCCGCCACCAACCATCTGGAGTGCTGTGATCTCACAATTCATATATTGCCACCTACCTTGATAACATCTTCATTTACCAAGGAGCTGGTGGTGGATTTTAGGAGGACCAGGCCCCTCCTGGACCCGGCCCCTCCTGGACCCCGTGATTATCAGAGGTGACTGTGCTGATGGTGCAGACCTATAAATACCTGGGAGTGCAGCTGGATGATAAATTGGACTGGACTGCCAATACTGATGTTCTGTGCAAGGGAGGACAGAGCCAACTACTAACTGGCATCCTTCAACATCTGCAATAAGATGCTGCAGATGTTCTATCAGACGGTTGTGGTGAGCGCCCTCTTCTACGTGGTGGTGTGCTGGGGAGGCAGCATTAAGAAGAGGGATGCCTCACACCTGGACAAACTGGTGAGGAAGGCAGGCTCTATTGCAGGCACAGAGCTGGACAGCTTGCCATCTGTGGCAGAGCGACGGGCACTGAGCAGACTCCTGTCAATCATGGAGAATCCACTGCATCCACTGAATAGGATCATCTCCAGACCGAGGAGCAGCTCCAGTGACAGACTGAGAAGATCGTTCCTCCCCCACACTATGCGACTCTTCAATTCCACCCGGGTGGGTAAACGTTAACATTATTCAAAGTTATTGTCTGTCTGTATACCTGCATTGTTATCACTCTTTAATTTAATATTGTCTTTATCAATATGCTGCTGCTGGAGTATGTGAATTTCCCCTTGGGGATTAATAAAGTATCTATCTATCTATCTATCTATCTATCTATCTATCTATCTATCTATCTATTCCAGCATGTGGGAGGATCATGTGCAGTATGTTCTGTTCTGACGGTGATCCTGGCACTATGTGAAGCTGGTCTGCATATCAATCCAAAGAAATGTTATTTTGGGTTGATGGAGGCCAGGTATTTAGACTACATTGTGAGTAGGGGCACTGGCCATACCAAATTCCATACCATACTGAGCTGCCCCATCCACAAACTAAGCAGTAATTACAGGTTTTTTTGGGTTTATTGGGGTACTGCTTCTGGTGTATGCCTCAGTTCTCAATAATTAGTCATACCCTTAAAAACTTGCCAAAGAAGTGGGCTCCCCATTTAGTGGTTTGGGAAGACAAAGCGGAGGCTGCATTTAGTGAACTCAAAAATTCCCTTACTTCATCACCTTTATTAATGGCTCCTGACTTTTCTTTTCCTTTCATGTTCCGGACTGACACTTTGCCTCAGCCTGGCACAAAGACCCGTGTCCATTGGTGTCGAACACCCTGTCTTGTTTATGAGCTGAAAACTGTTGGATCACAAGACAAGGTAACTGGCAGCTGAGACACTATCTGCTGGGCTGCGTGTTCACTATAGTTACTGACAATGCACCCCACCCGTGGATGGCATTGCACAGAGTGGAATCCGTGAGTCGATAGGAGGTTCTTGGACCTTCAGCCACAGAACTTTTCATTCCAAGATTTCTAGGGTTTCCTCCGTGCCAATGATGATGCTCTTTCTTGGGTTCATGGCCTCTCGATTCAGGTCGCCTGACCGAATAGGAATGGGCTGTGGGGCGGGACCGTATCACACATGTGCGACTAAGAGACAGCCTCAGGGCTTCGGTTATAATAAAGACTTTCACTGCCATGGGTTGACGCTGTCATGTAATGCCTCTCTTCAACCTCCTTCTGCAGAAAGAATGATTGACGGATGGGCCTGTGATGGTGTCACTTCTGGTTTCTCGTCTACCAAACCATCTCTTCCTCCAAGTGTCCTATATAAACAACAGTCTTGGAACAGTCAGGCAATGACCATCTGAAGTAGACTTCTCCAAATTTGCTGTGCCAAACCTTTATTAGCTCTTTTTAATATCAATTAATAATGTCAACTATACACAAAAGAGATCTGGAGGACCCCAGACCTCCTGATTAAAGTGCAGGATTCATCCAGTTCCTCAGCCACTTCCCAGTAGTCTTATCATAGGTGAGGACTGCATTACTTATAAACCTGACTCACCCCTTATGATGAATTCAACCCAACAGTACCTTGGAATCAGCTGCATAGCCAGCATCATTGGAGCCAAATAACAAACAATTGTAGTCATCAAGTTTTGGTAGAACACTGAAATCTGTGCCATTCAGCTGATTTGCTCTGTTCTCAGTTGCTTCCCATCAGCTCAGCTGTCTTATAATGGGTGGCTAATGTGCCAATTGCAGACCCGACTCAGCCTTTCCCTTGTGAGCAGACAAAGAGTAACTTTTAACCCGGACGCACAGCTGTCACTTTTCTGCATGCTGGACCAGGAACTGCTGAGTTACTGTTTAGATGTTGCTCTGTTCTTTTTAAAAATGCAGTTGTATTTGTAAGAACAGGAACAAGTCAAACATAATTTAGGGGATTAGAGATCATGTCATTTTGTGGAGTAAAACTTAAATTTTTAAAATAAACCCTATAGGTAAATGTGTGACTATAATAATAATAATAATAATTTATTTTATTTATAGGCCCCTTTCAAGGCACACAAGGGAACCTTACTGGACACATTAATAACATCCATCCATTTTCCAACCCACTGAATCCGAACACATGGTCATAGTCACAATATAAAATAGAATATTACAGTACAATAAAACCAAAATAATCACATTAATAAAATGGAATTTTAACTTATCAGCTAAAATTATCAGACAGAATAAGCCAGCTGAAAAAGATGTGTTTTAAGATGAGATTTAAAGGTAGAAAGAGGGTTTAATGTCTTGTGTTAGAGAGTTCCAGAGGCGAGAAGCCACTCGACTAAAAGCTCTAAACCCCATGGTAGTCAAGTGAGCAGGAGGTATAATAAGATTATACCTAGAGAAGGAAGAAGATGATTGTAAATGGCTGATATTATGTAGATGGAAATATGCAAACCGAGTAACATTATTAATGTGAGCCTCAAATTTACCTTGTGAATTTATGCTGGCGCTGTTAGTTAGGGTCAGATCAGGACTGAGTAAAACTGAAATAAAAGCTAACTTTTACAAATACCATAAATGTATACCCAATCTGTATCTGAAAAGAAGAGTGTTCAAGGCTCACCTTGCATCGACAAGCTTCTGTTCCAAGACCACCACTTCTCCCAGGAAAGCAAACTCAGTGAGTGTCAGGTGTCCCTTCAATTTAATAGGAACCACAGCACAGAGAGAAGTGTGCACTGCAACAGGTACACATGTCGTAAATGTAGGAAGGATGGTCCTTGGGTGTGTGGGAAGTGTTAACATTTGAATTTGATGATTGTATATGGTACACTAATTAGTATGAGCAGGAACACTCAATAAAACTGAATAAAAAAAAATTAAAGTGACAGTGAAATACGAAGCAGGCAGATTCACCAGCGTTTGTGTGTCAGCTTTTATCCCTCCAGATCAGAAAATGTCCAGTTCCATTGTCTTAAAACACCACTCACATCTACAGTTATTCCCAGTTTCAGATAAAAACTAACAGCATCAGATCAGGGGCGGGGAGTGGGTGTTGTATTCGTAATTGTGACTGAGAGAATAAAAGTAAAAAGAAAATGCTAACTTTTACAAGTACTATAAATTTACAGGTTCTGTTACAGACACAAATCAAATGCATGTTTTTATTGTATAGCATTAACAATAAGAGCAGCTCACTACTCAAAACAGTAAATTTACGAGGGAGCTGGTTTCAAATTCACGACCTCTGGATTTTAAGTCAGTAGTTGTTACCACTACACCACGGAAGCTGTCGTATTGTACTTGAACCTTTTGTGAAAGTGTTTATTTGATATTTGGCCATCAGCCTTCACACATTATACAGTTCACGTATACATTTTGTCATTTATTACTAAAACGTGAAAAACATTCCTGTTTTAACAATGTGTTTACATAGATTGTTGTAAACACAAAACACACATCAAATTATTTCCCCTTACAATTCTAGGTAGCTCACTCCCAAATAATCAGTCAAGGCAGGAACTGCGAGAACTTCTTGCCTGTTCTGAGGCGTTGGTGGGAATGTACAGCAGGCTGCTTGCTGCTTGGGCTTATCGACACATTTAGAAGACAAAAAGACGCTGACGGAGAGGTGCAAAGGGACTTAAGGTGGGCCAGGTTTACAAGTTTTTTCATAGGCTCTGGTAATTCTAGTGTTAAACATACAAAGGCTCAACATCCTTGGCTATAGGCCATTTATCAACCAATGAGATCTTACTTTTACAGTGCTGTTCTTATATTGGATAGAGCTCATCTATTCAGACTGATAAACCCTGAAGATCTGAGCATAGGCAACCTCCTACTACTCTGGGTGCTCTTAATATTTACTTTATGTCAATTACTCTAGATATAAAGTATTAAAATTTAAAAACAATGTGGTATTTATTCAAGAATAATAATACCAGTAGTATAAAAGAAAATATAGATAGCAAAGTATACTAATATATATATATATATATATTGTCACGCACGAGTGCTTGGGGAGCAGCTTAAGGACCCGATTTGCACCACGACGAGTCATACTAACCTCTCTCACTTTATTTCTTCGGAAAGACTGGGACACGGCTGCTGTAAGACCAGCTGGATGACTCAAACAGCTGCAACACTTCCGGGTTCCTTTCTTCCCTCTGCTTCCCCATCAATGACGTCAGACTCCCATCCACCATAACTGTTTACCCAGCATTCCACATTCTGATTTCTGGTCCACCTATAAACTGTCCGTCTCCCTACCCTTCAAGGTCTTTGAGTTTGTGGAACTATTGACCTGTTTTTTGTTTGGAAACTTTCAGTATACAGGGCAAAAAACCCCAAACCTTTGTGATAGTGTTGTCTCCTCTTTACAATATATATATATGTCCAGGATTAGAAGTTGCCCTGGGGCATCTTTTGATCTAGCAATTAGTGCTAACGTTCAGATGAACTAATCTTGCGTGTCTTGGTCTCCTCTTCTGACATCATCTTTGCCCTGTCCTTTTTGTTGTTGCTGTTTGTGGTCCGTTGGAAAAGATATACTTACTTTAAAAATCCATGTGGGGCTTTCAGACGTGTGATATTACACACTTGCTGGCTAGCTGGCTGACTGAATGATGGATGACTTTACTCATAGTTTTTGATCTTCTTATGCATCTCTGTTTGGCAAACCATAAAGCAATTAACACAGCCCGAAGCTTCACAGCTATTTACTGGTCTTTTGCTTCATTTACACAGAAGTTTTAAGCTGAAAGATTATTGGTATGATTCAGGAAGAGAATGTCACTTTGATGTCCTGGCACATTTCAGGAAAAGAAAATGCTTTGATATTAATCGCCCCCAAGTTTAGTTCATCTTGTTTGTCAGAGCAAACTACAACAAAAACATAAGCACACATTCCAAAAAAAATGGCACATCTGGCAATCCAGGACAGATGTATTATTTTATTCAATTCAATTTCAGTTATAGTCTTGAATAAAAGTGCACTTGTTTTGTCATATTTGTACCTTTTGTGCAAGTGCTTATTTGATATTTGGACTTCAGTCTTCACACATTATACACTTCATGTCTACACTTCATGTCTACATTTTGTTGTTAGTACTAAAACATGGAAAGAGTTTGTCTTTTAGTTATATGTTCAACACATACATAGATCTTTGTAGACATGGAACACACGTGAAATCCATGTGTTCCAAATAACAATAATTTTTTAAGCTATACAGCTCTAGGTACCTGACTCCATGATAAACAAGGCTTGAGCTGGGAGAGGTGCGAGTGGATTTAAGATGGGCCGGATTTACGAGTTTTTCGTAAGCTTTGGTCATTCTAGTGGTAGGGGTCTCATTAATGACCAGCTGACATAGTGGCCTTTAAAATACCATATAAATGCCATAGCAGTGCTGCATGATGGGACTTATTATGAATTCCTGAACTCCACCAGCACAGAGGACTCTGAGGTCTGGTGCACTTTCTCTAAGTACAGCGACACCGTTGTGGATCCCGTTTATCACTCTATTCATTTGGTAACAGAGACAAGAACAACAACACTGGTTTTGAAATTAATCATATTCTTTATTTTGTAAAGTGATCTTTGTTAATTGAAGACAATCAAGTGGCTTTAGTAATATATGAATAAACACAATGGCTTACAATTACACTATTAAACACACAGCATATTTAACAAATGTCAGTCAGCTTGGAGTGACGTTAACAGACCACCGGCCTCCTGTACGCGAGGGGTTGGCCAGTGCACTGCATCTTCAGGTTTAAATAAAAACGACATAAATGATCATTTCACAGAAAAACAAGTTTCATATATTTGTGATGTGTCCTACAGCATTGCATCTAAATAATCCATTAAGAATATCTTTAGAAAATGTAACACAGTATGAAACTCTCATTCAATATGCCAACATCAAATGAACACCCTGAGGTTTATCTAAACACACAAATATCAAGCATCAGGTCTTTGTTAATGATCACTTAAAAGACACTTGTGTTGAGATCCTCAGTAAAGCATACATTATAAAGAAATAAAATATCAGAACACATGAATGAGTGGACACCTCTGTATTGTGTCATTAGATTTTTAAATGTCTTACAAGATAACTGAACCCTTTGTGTGTTTAAAGTAACAGGAGCCATTGTGCTCTACACCAAGCCTGCAGCCATTTGACAAATTAAAGAGGAAGAAAGCTTGAAAAATTTATGATGTGTCCATCAAAAGGAATAAATGTGAACTTACACAATATTTATCTGTGCCTAAATAGCAAGAATTAAAGGCTTAGAGAAACTGCAGGGCTGAGTGAACGCTGGCAGGACTGGCCGCCGCTGCTGCGCCGTAACTAGATGTTGTGATTTTGCTATGACTAGTGATTTTGATGGTATTTTTTTTTTTTTGCCATTTTTGCTGACATCTGTGCGTGGCTGTATATGCTGTGTGTGCATTTAGCTTCAGCCTAACTTACCGGTTTGTTCTCTGGATGCCTGAGCTGCCTGCTTGGTTAATGTTTATTTGGAGTCTCCTGGCCTCAACCTACAATGTGGACTGGTAGGATTTTTGCTTGGTTAATGTTTATTTGGAGTCTTCTGTCGCTCGTTATTCAACCTGCGACTGGCCTCCTCCAGTACCCAGCTGGTGAGCTGCTTCGACTGCGTCTTCTCCAGTCTGTGCCTTTGCTGTCGGTGCTGTATTTCAACCCGGATGTCATACTTCTCCCTCGTTGGAGATACATCCACCGTGGGTCCCGCCGGAGATTCCGAATGGATGCCTCACAGTAATTAACTCTTTTTGTTCTGATTTTCGGCACCCTCCACTTAACACAGACAGGAACGCAGACCATAGCGTGTTGGCCAGCTTAGCTCGGTCGACTAACACCACTGTCAAATGCGACAGCAACATTGTCAGCTTTGGTCTATTGAACATCTGCTCACTTATGAGCAAGGGACATCTCATTCAGGATCTCCTCATTGACCGTAAGTTTGACTTTCTCTGTTTAACTGAGACTTGGCAGCAACCTCAAGACTTTTCACAACTTAATAAATGCAACCCGGGGTTTGTTTACACTTGTCATCCCCGTACCTCTGGCCATGGAGGAGGTGTTGCGATAATTTATCGCGAGAAGTGGAAAGTCCTGCTCCTACTGTTAGCTCTTTTGAATCAACTGTGTGTCAACTATCTGGGCCAGTTTGTACCATCATTGCAACTGTCTACTGTCCTCCTAAGTCAAAAAACAATATTTTGAGCGATCTTTCTACTTTCCTTACCCATTTATCTATAATTACTCCAAATATAATTCTGCTGGGGGATTTTAATATCCATCTGGACAATATCAATATCCCTCTCACTAGAGACTTTTTATCTTGCCTGGAGAGTTTTGGATACCAGCAGCACACCCATTGTACATTGTACATACAATTGTACCCATTGTAAAGGACATATCTTTCTGATTTGCTGCTCTGGTGTTGTTCCTTTTGATCTTATAGCAGATGAACTCACTATAACCGATCATTTTCTCCTTTCATTCAACGCTAAACTTACCTTTTCTGTTCCTAAGCTTCCACGTCTCATAGCCTTTCGTAACATTAAGAATATTAACTTGAATTTGCTGTCTTCTAGAATTGATTCCTAAATGGACTTTTATAATTTATCCACTCCCATAGAACTGGTCTCATATTATGACACTTGTCTTAATGGTATTCTTAATTCTCTGGCTCCGCTTAAAATCAGATCTGTTTCTTTTTCTTTATCTGCCCCCTGGTTTACGCCTGAACTTCGGCTTCTGAAAGCTAGAGGCAGGCAACTTGAAAGGTTGTTTAAAAAATCCGGACTCTTTGTCCACAAAGAGATGTATAAAAATCATCTTCTCTATTACAAGGATTGTATAGCTCAAACCAAATCTAATTATTACACTCAGTTAATTACTAGTAATACAGGTAACACCAAGTCTTTGTTTTCTTTACTTAATAATGTTACACAACCTCCAGACTCTTTACCATCTCACCTTCACTCAACTGCCTTCTGTAATTCTCTTATGTCTTTTTTCAATGAGAAAATCCAAAAGATACATCAGCACCTCGGTCTGATCCTTTCTGTATTTCTTCTGAACTACACTCACCTCTTCACTCTTTCTCTTCTTTCCAGCATCCCACTTCCTCTGAAATCTCAGATCTCATCTGCAAATCCAAGTCATCTACTTGTCAGCTGGACCCCCTGCCTACAGTTTTGGTTAAAGCCTGCCTCCCCTCTCTAGTCCCTCTTATTTCTGCCATCATTCACTCTTCTCTTACTACTGGGATTATTCCCTCATCTTTCAAAACTGCTGCTATAACCCCAATATTAAAAAAACCTGGTTGTGATCCTACTAATTTCAATAATTTTCGCCCCATTTCTAACTTGCCCTTTATCTCCAAAATTCTTGAAAAAATAGTAGCTATCCAACTTCACACCCACGTGTCTCACAATAATCTATATGAGAAGTTCCAGTCTGGTTTTTGCCCCCTTCATAGTACAGAAACGGCACTTGTTAAAATTACCAATGACCTCCTTATGGCTGCTGATTCTGGTCTAATCACTATTCTCATCCTTCTTGATCTGAGTGCGGCCTTTGATACTATTTGTTATACCACTCTCCTTAATAGATTATCTTTGATTGGCATTACTCACACTCCACTTGATTGGTTTAGATCGTACCTTTCAGGCCGCACTCAGTTCATACAGCTTAAAACTTTCACATCCCAACCCACCGCTCTTACTTCTGGTGTGCCCAAGGCTCTGTCCTGGGGCCTCTTCTTTTTATTATTTACCTTCTTCCCCTTGGCAATATTTTTCGCAAATATAACATTAATTTTCACTGCTATGCTGATGACACCCAGCTCTACCTTGATGGTAAACCCACCTCCTCTTTTCCTCCACCCTTGCTTATTGACTGCATTTCTGAAATTAAATCCTGTTTTCTTTGAATTTTCTTAAATTAAACAGTGACAAAACTGAGGTTCTCCTCATTGGTTCAAAATCATCATTATCCAAAACCAATAATCTTTCTCTTATTATTGATAACTCTGTTGTTTCCCCATCATCTCAGGTCAAGAGTCTGGGTGTCATCCTCGACAGTACTCTATCTTTCCAATGTCACATTAATAACATCACCGGTCTGCTTACTTCCACTTACGTAATATTAATGCATTCGTCCCTCCCTCACTCCTCATACTACTGCCATTCTTGTTCATAGTCTTGTCACTTCTCGGCTGGACTACTGCAATTCACTCCTCTTTGGTCTCCCTAATAAATCTCTTCACAAGCTTCAGTTAGTGAATTCTGCAGCACGTATCATCACTGGAATCCCATCTTTTCACCATATTACTCCGGTCTTGCAGCAGCTTCATTGGCTCCCAATCAAGTTTCGTATTGATTTTAAGATTCTGCTACTAACATTTAAGGCCATCCATAACCTCGCACCTCCATATCTGTCTGACCTTCTACATGTTGCCATTCCATCCCGTAACCTTAGATCCTCTTCCTCAACCCATCTGACCGTTCCTCCTGCCCATCTAACTACCATGGGGAGCAGAGCTTTCAGCCGTTCTGCCCAAGCGCTGGAACTCATTACCTGCGGATCTCCGAAATATCAAATCATATTCATCTTTCAAATGTAAACTTAAAACACATTTGTTTAAAATGACTTTCTTCTTCCTCCCTGATTATAGTGGTTTTGTTTGGTTTTAATTTTTAGATTTTCTGATGTTTTAAGCTGTTTATAATTGTGTTTTTTATTTATTTATTTATTTATTTATTGTGTGTTCGGTGTCCTTGAGTTCTCTGAAAGGCACCTTGTATAAATTAAATGTATTATTATTATTATTATTATTATAAGTGAAGAAATTCAGCACAAGCTACAGAAACCTGAGGGCAGAACTTGACAACAGAGAGAAAAGGAAAGAAATCAGCGACTTCAACCTCAAAGTTACTTCAGCATCATACAAAAGATAAAGATAATAGCAGTCAAATAATAAGAATTTCATGAAATAAAGGATCAAGTTAATCAGATGCTTCATGACTTCATCAGTTTTCGTTTTGTGTTTCTTTCCCTCTGTTTTCTAACCCCATTGCTTCAAATAAACATTCATGACGAGTCCAACTCTGTCCTGGCAGCACCGGGCACCTCACAGTAACCCACAATGAGCGGCTTGTGCCAGGAGCACATCAGCTGGGATTTCCATCATTGATAACAAATCAAGTCACTGACATGTCAAACATTTAACAGACACAATCTGACAGAGCAGAGCAAAAGTCACAGCAGTGCTTAGCAGTCCTGTTAGTTTATTATGGGATTGATTATCAGACATTTTAATAATTAAACTCAAATCATATAAAGTATATTGATGTGCAGTAAGAAACATAAGCAGAATACACAATATGTGAAACAAAATAAGAAACTTCTAGAATTTGAAGAAGCTGCCCAGTACTTCTTATTAACACACAGAATGTATAACACACAACACAAAAAAATACAAATTGTCAGCAGTGCACTGTCATCAAGATATAAAACTTACATTAAATTAATGACTGAAGACGCAGAGCTAAATATTTTAAAACGTAATGTTATTTTAAGGGCTTTTCTGAACCAGGGGTAAAAAAAGTGTAAATGACTGGATTAACTCCAAAGCTCACCTCACTGACCAGAACTAAGAAGTTTCTTATTTCAAGTAAGGAAAATATAATAACAGCAGTACAAAAATCAAACAAAGTGACAGGCAACCAGCAGACCATAAAGACGCCCACCACCTGTCCGAGGGTCTTTGCTGCTTTTGTTTCAGATGCTTTAGTTGTGTTTGAATTGCTGCTCTCCACCGACTGCGTCTTTTCAATCAAACATTTAATGGCTTTAAATTGTCTTTTGGCAACCATAAATATTCTTGTATACACACATATCATTAGTAAATATGGAATAATAAAAATAAATATTAAAAATAACAAAAGTTGAATTGTCATATTCATAAAATGCACATATTTGTTCACATTCCCCTGTTTCTATATAACTAAAATATAAATAAAGAAATGTAAATATAGAGTAGAAGGTATAATGTCAGAATTGAGAAAGTTCAAACCCTGTGAAATTCGCAGCTGAACTTTTTTTCTAAAATAATCGGGATGACTTTAAAGCAGAATCTGAGATAGCAGCGCTTACGCGCGGATCAAACACCGTCAGACCCCGACCAAGATCTTTTATAGTTCGTTTTAAACGATTATCATTTAAGCTAGAGGGGTTGGCACTCCTCAGAAACAAGGAAGATATTATATATGAAAATAACCACATTCGTATCTTCCCTGACTTCTCTCCAGCAACAGCTACTAAACGCGCAGCCTTCTATAACATTAAACAGCGGTTACGGCAAGCCAGCGTCAAATACAGCCTCTTGTATCCGCAAAACTGAAAGTGGAATGGCAGGGTCAATTCTATGTCTTCGCTAGCAAGGAAGAAGCAGAAAAGAATTAAGAAAGCTGATCCCGGACTATTCTGATACATAATAGTGAGTCATGGCGTTAATGATATAGCAAGGATTAATAATCTACTGTCTGATCTATTTGTTTTAAAATACGGGTTTTATCAATATATTCTCATTATTACTTAGTATTACTAGGGCTATCTGTTTATGTTTTATTGTGCTTAATTACTTTTTTTTTTTTTTTTTTTTTTCTAATTATTTCATCTTAACCTAAATGAGACTGTTCAATATCATACCCTTGGTTTATTGTTATTGCTATTACTGCATTAAGACTTGTTATGCTTATTCTGGACACATTTTTAACACCATCACCGGGTTTATTATCTGGGTGTATCATCTTAATGCACTAAAATTGCTGAAGACTATATATATATCTTAAGTGCAAATGTTTCTTTTTTTTTCTTTTAAAGACTATATTGGTAACAGATATCTCTATCTTTTAACCCTAAAGCACCACTGCATGGGGGCTCGTTTTGCTTTGGACGTGCTCTGTCTCTGGGTATGTCAGAGGACTGGGACTGTATGAAGTGGGTTTTAGGCTCACTTGGGGAGGCAAAGAGGGAGGGTGGGGGGTTAAGGGGGGTAGAGAAAGAGAGCAGGCTTGATCTATCCCTAATCTATCCTCTCAATCTTTATAATTATAACTACCAACGTAATAATAAGCTGCATGGCAACAACTCTAGGGGAAATAGGAAATTAAGACCAAAATATCTCACTTCCAGTTAAGACTATAAAATGACATCAAAAACTCAGAATCAGTGTCTCCATGATGGGACAGTTAACTTCGTAAGCTGGAATGTTAAAGGCCTGAATCACGAATTAAAGAGAAAGAAAGTACTCTCTCACCTAACAGGTCTAAATGCTAAAATAGTATTTTTACAGGAAACCCACTTACTAAGGTAAAAAAGGGC
>NC_053156.1:4393416-4447721 GCF_016835505.1 Polypterus senegalus
GTTTCCTGTGTCTACACTTTAATCTGCACTCCTCCTCAATAAGGCAGCAGATGACAGACGAGTGCAGACGGAGCAGTCGGCCTTCACTCCTCACACTGCTGGCTCACTAAATGACACTGAGGTGACTGTGAGGAACTGAAATGGACGACTGAGAAGGTCAAATGAGGTTTGATGTCCACAATTAAACGTAGGATTTGCTGCTTGACAGCCTGATAAATGTCTGCAGTTCTCGTGTTCTCCCCGTGGCCTGTGATGGATGAGCACCCAGTGCTTTGGTGAAGGTTAGGGGCTCTGGATTGTTCACTCCATGTCTGCTTCATCCCTTTATGGTGGACATGAGGAGACAAAATGGTCCTCAGTGGTGATGAGAACATCAAAGCAGCTGAAATATTTGTGAATTAACACATTTTTGTAAAATAAAATAATCATTGTATGCAAAAATGCCTTTATTATTATTTTTTTTAATCTGAGGTGTGAGTCCACCAGTAAACATGACCCATAAATTGTGTTTGAAGGTATTATGGTCTGCACTGTATAAGACGATTCCTGATGGACTCCCAGCTCCTTTATTTCTGCTCTGCTCAGCTGATGCTTTACTTGTTCCACTTTAAGAGTTGCCCCCTCATTTCAGACCCCCTTGTGTGTTTATTCAGGAGGTATTATGATGTGGTGGTCCGCACTTCTGCCCTTTTTATTTTGTGTTGTTGTTCCAGTCCTTCTCCCAGTCGCTGCCGGTGTTGAGTCTCCATGTTCTCTCTTTGCATGTGTGGCTTTTACTCTTCAGGAAGGCAGAAGACTTTGATTATCCCAGAGGGAAATTTGATGGCAGCAGGAATGTGTGACACGTAGGACATTGTTAAATAGGGACAAGAAAATAATAAAAGAGACCACACATGACAGCCATTGTGATAATCAGCACACACACCACAAGACTTCTACAAATCAGAGTAACGATTCTTGAACAATAATAACGAAGAGCACACAATAATAATTCAGAACTTCACAGGACTCCTGCAGCTACTAGAATTCAAAAGGCTCTGAGATAAAAGAGGACTTCAGTCTTGGGGTCTTCATTCTTGAGACCCTAAATCAGCAGCTTGATGGTCACAAGTGACACTTTGGTGACAGAGGATGTCTGCTGTGTGACAGACTCGAATTGGCCTTCTTTACCACTTGATTGTTATGGTGGTCAGTGATAGAAGGCTGCTGCGGACCCTGACTTTCACTGCTCAGTTTAATGTTGTTAGTCACACAGATTCACAAAACAACACTCATCCAACAATTTTCTTAATTCCTTATTCAGGTCGTAGGGTTTTTGGGGTCAATCCCTAAAGCATCAAGCGACAGGTAAGAACAATCCCAGGACAAGACACCACTCCATTGCAGGGTGAACACACACACAGACACACACACAGAGACACACACACTGTAAGTAGACAGAGCTTACTGAATGCACATCGTTGCCCGAGGTGTCTTGAGTCCCCTTATCCTCAGTATCTATGAAGTTTGTAAACTGCTTTTATCTTGGCCACTTTTCAAGGGTGACTTTTCTTTGTCCCTTCTTGGATTTATGGCTTTGATAGACTCCACCGTGCACTGGACACAGAAATCTTTCAGCCTGTCGATGTTGTGAGAAGACAAGCAGAATGACCCCTTTGATTGGCTAACTAAAAAGATTACAATACGCAGGTGTTTGAGGCAACTCAGGCCCCCACACCTGAGTACTACAGACATACTAGGCAGCCCGTCGATGTAGAAAGTCAACTTGGTCAGCAAGTCATCGACTTCAGTGTTCATTGTCTTCTATATCACAGGCTGTATTTAGCCACCTGTCTAACAGCTGAGAGTGTGGTGTGTGTGTTTGCACTGCTGTCAAATTCTTGTTCGTTCTTCACATTGGACATAACATTCATCCAGCTAGAAAGAACAGCATCATCATCTCTCAGATCTGCACCATCATCTGACTTTATTTGCAGCCACTTCATTGTTTTGTTGAGGTAAATGTTGGCTATCTGTAGATGTTACCTGACTATGCTTGACATGATGAAAGGGGACTGACAAAGATCTTTACAGTTTTTTACAGTTGCTAAAACACAATTTTGACAACAAGGCTCATTGTTGCAAATCATTTAGCACAATTCAGAAAACACCTCACCCAAAGAGCAAAACACCTCACATATCCTGCAAAATGAAACACTGCAACCCAAAACTACATATAGAAAGATCAGAATCAAACTACTGCACTAAATGGCACACATGTCAGTCATATCACCAGATTTTTGTCTAATCAACTACACACTGTTGGGCATAATGAAAAGCACTCTCATCTTTAGTATGCTCTGCCACAATACTAAAATAGTCCAAATTGTAGAAAATTAGAGTGTTCACATGCACAGAGATATTTGCAGATACACACACATGCATTTATTTTTTTATTTTTCACCAAACAAGTCAGTGCAACATATGCACAGCAGATATCTTTACATTGGAGCAAACAAAAATATGCTCAGAAAAAACAGTAAATTGAAAAAGAAAACGTGCAGAAGAAATATATAGAAAAGAAAGAGGCAAGAAAAATAATTAGGCAGCATCTTGCCTCTCAGCTGGGTCTGGCCACAATGCCTCGTCCACATCACAGGCAATATCTTACCCTTGCCAGACATCGAGGGAAGAAGCACCTTGAGTGCCTTATCCATCCCTGAATCGCACCCACATCGATTTCATCACATGCCTCTTCCATAGCCTGCACAAGAGGCATGCGCATAGGGCTGCCGGTCGTATACCTTCCACCGCCATGCCAAAAAGAACTCTTCTATGGGGTTCAGAAATGGTGAGAATGATGGGAGGTATTGCATGAGAAACAGTCGGTGGTCAGCAAACCAATTTTGGACTGGTGCTGCATGATGAAAGCTCACATTGTCCCATACTACAACATACCGGGTTCTTGCATGGTCTGCATCATTCATATACTCTGGTGGAATGAGAATGTTATGGAGTCTATCCAGAAATGTTAGAATATGGCCTGTGTTGTATGGTCCAAGGTTGGCATAACAGTGGAGGACACCATGCATATTGGAGATGGCAGCGCACATTGTGATGTTCCCACCACGTTGGCCAGGAACATCTATAATGGCTCTGTGGCCAATGACGTTTCTTCCCCTTCTTCTGGTCTTTGCTAGGTTGAAACCAGCCTCATCTATGAAGATGAACTCATGTGGGATTGCATGAGCATCCATTTCCAGTACTCCTTGAAAACAATGAATTAAAATCAGTCAATATGGTGTGATCCGGTACACTGGGAAACAATGTTGCGTGTAATGTGCTGCAGTCAATATTGTACTTACATCCACATATACTCGTCTGAGCTCTTTGTTTCTTTGAGAGTTTCTCTCTAAAGGCACCTTATACAATTGTTTCAGGCTGATTTGGTTTCGCTTGAGAATGTGAGCCAATGTGGACAGACTGACTCGTTGAATGTTGGTGAATATGGTGTTGTCTTGGATGATGTTGCTTTGAATTTCTCTTAATCTGATTTCATTATTCTCCAAGACCAAGTTTACAATGGCAGCTTCCTGTACCCCTGTGAACATTTCGCCCCTTCCTCCACCATGGTTGTGTCTCTCCTTTACAAAAACAAAAAACAAAAATATAGGACTTGGACAATGCAGCCTAAAGATTCCCCCACAGTAGAGTAAATTGGACAGGAAACTTGTAGAGTTAGTGTATGACATTAGCCATTCATGAAGTACGCAGGTGTCACCCAACTGATACACTATGACATGGGCTGTACTACACAGTGTGAAAGACATTTTGGTTGCATACCTGTGCTCCAGTCTAAATGTCCGGATGACAGAGGCGACAGTAAAACGGCTCAAGTTGGGCTGCACTCTACGTCCAGCTTCTTGCATTTTCAGCCCATGGTTGATGACATGATCAACTAAAGTTGCTCTGATTTCATTTGACAGTTGCTGTCTTCTTCGCCCATGACCTCCTATACCAGCTCTACCCCTACCTCTCACTCTTCCTCCCCCTCTCATCCTCACCCTCCCTCTTCTTCTTCCTCTCTCTGCAATGTCTTCCATTGTTCTTGAAAAAAAGGTGCTCACCTGTGGTCTTTTTATAGTGCTTACTTCCTGACTGAAGTGGTAACAATTAACCATTGAGGTGTTTGGCCAGGTGGCACATATATTGGCCAATTAGCTCGTGTTCTGTCCTTTTGAATGGCAGTGTGTTGTAATGGCAAACGTGACTTTATGTCAGATTGTTGTCTTATGCAGAGAAACGTGTTCAGTGCATTTAGAAAGTGCCATTTTGAATTGCAAAATGTGTGTAAAGCAGGAACTGTGTTTAGAGTTTTAGAGACTTGAGAAGAGGTTTTGCTCTTCATGCTATGCATGTCATTTTAGTGTGTTAGCAATTGTGAAAAACTGTAACAGAATCCGCCAAGGAAAAAACGTGCGTTCAGCACCCCAAGTGGACACTGGCAATATTGCGTCCTCCCATTTGACTTGCACGGGGCACCTGCTGCCTTCCGACATCTGGTAGATGGAGTGCTTCGACCCCTCAATGCATGTAGTGTCTCCTGTCTGGATTATGGGGTCACCTATTCTGGCACATGAGAAGACCACGTGAACATTCGAGTCATCCCTCAGGCTCTGTGTGAAACTGTTGTCCGAATTAGAAACATGAGAAGCCACATAAGAAATCTGACAAACAAGAGCAGACTGTTCAGTCCATCAGGCCCGTTTGTTTAGCTAATAGCTAAGCTGTCCCACCATCTCATCCAGACACTTCTTGAAGGTTGTCCAGGTTTCTGCTTCAACTCCATATCTCAGTAGTTTTTCCCACAACTCTTTGAATAAAGAAGAGCTTTCTGGTTTCACTTTTTAAAAGCACTTCCCCTTGATGTCCTTGAGTATGTGATTCATCCTTAAGCTGAAAGAACACTGCAGCATTAATCCTAATAAATTTTACTTCCGGCTAACAGAGGCTAAACTTTTGGGCTACATGGTAGGAAGAGGGACCATTCAACCAGAGTGTTCAAAAGTCTTTGCTATTGTGCATTGGCTCCACTAACCAAGCAGCAGGATCAGACTTTCCTAGGCTTAGCAAGATACTACCGCCAGTTCGTGCCCCGCTTCTCTGCCCTTGATAAACCTCACAAAAAGAATCGCACCTCTAATAGAGTGGTATGGGATGCCTTTGGTGACCTTAAGCAGGCCCTCACTTTGGCCCCCATATTGATGACGCCTGACTTTTCTCTGTCTTTCACCTTCCAGGCCAGTGCTTTGGACTCAGGACTAGGTGCTGTGCTGAGCCAAAGTGACGATGGAATCGAACATCTGATAACGTACCTGAGTCAGAAACTGTTGTACCGGGAGACCAGGTATGCTGTGGTGTTATGGGAAGCTCTGCCAATTAAATGGGTTGTCCAGCAGCTGAAGTACAACCTTCTTGGCCATGAATTCACTCTGGTGATGGTCCGTACCCCTTTGTAGTGGATGTCCCTGCACGAGGAGCCGAATCCACGAGTAACTTGATGGTTCTCAGACCTTCTCGGACTCTAGAAGTTCTGTGTTCAGAATCACCAGGGCTCTCACCACACTAACACTGATACTCTATAATGGGCATATGACCTCTTGGTTTGGGTTGTCTAACCTAATGGGTCTGGACTAAGGAATGGCGGGGGGCAAGTCACACAAGTGCGATTTGGAGACAACCTGAGGGCTCACACAAAGGAAGAAGCAAATGTCTCATTTAAGATGAAAATGAGACTATAATTGAACATAATAAATAGACTTAAGTTAATTCGAATAAGAGAAGTTCATGGCCATGTTAAGGAATGTATCTGTTAAAACTTCCCGCGTGTTCTGTAGGAGTGCTTATGATCATATCCCTGGGCATTCCTACAGTGAAACAGCTTTGTTTGGATTACTCAGAAAGGACCATTGATATATGTGTTTTAAGTTTGTCTTGGAATCTCTCACTCATTTTGGGCATCTAGTAATTTGTATAGGTGTCAGACCTTCCGATATAAACCAGAACAAGGTAACAACATTAAGCATTGATATTTATATAGAATTTGAATCATACAACTTAGTTAGCTAACGGAAAAGTGCTTTATAATTTTTCAGTTAGAAATGTAGCACTGATTACTTAACTATATGCAACATTAATTTTAGGTGTACATCAGAAGGAGCTACAGTTCATGTAGTGCGAAAAGCAGAACTAACTCAGACGGTCTGGAAGGAATTATATAAAAAATCTGTTAGTGGATTCCAGATATTTGATTAAAACCGATAACAGTCAACACTCAATTCCCTTTACTAACCTAAGTAAACTGAAACATTGTATCTCTTTGTTGATTTAGGATTCTCACAACTTGAAAGATGATATTTGAGTCCAGAGAACTTCAACTTCCTTGTAATCAAGTCTAACTGTTGGGCATCAGATGCTTTAGTAAGTAAGGTGTCTAAGCTACTCATTCCTAAAAAAACCTAGGACTAAAAGATAATCAGAAAGACAATCCGAAGCTTTACCGATTTTGAACCATGATCAGTTATTTATGCCTTATTGATCAATTGGACACTAACAATTTCAGTTTTCATTAACTTGAAAATTGATTCAACCAATTTGAAGTTATACAGAGGACATTGTTAGTAATGGATTTCGCAGTGTTTGTAATAAGTGTTCATCTACTGTATCAGCTCTGTGCCGAATTCCTATTAGGGTTTCCAGGACAGTGCATAGCAGCATGGACACCACTTCAGTCTCATTGTATTTAAAAATTTTGTTCCTTGGGAATCTCTAACTGCGAGAGCCACCATTATGGGATTCTAGTTCTGATTTAAGCCCTATCCATTTAGTCTCAACAGTTGACCGATATTAAGATGGGAACTTATATTTTACTTTCATAAACATGCATGGAATTTGATTATGTCATTTCCCAACTGACAAGGTTAATTCCTAATGGTACGCTTCTAAGTATTCTGACGAATGCTGCTTTTGAAGATTTTCTTTTCAGTTAGGATCATGCTGGCTGCATTTCTACTTTCGTTAAGTAAGCTTTATATCTTGTATTGTCAGCAAGGCCTGCATTTACAAGTATTCTATGTTAGGGAACACCCGCTTGAACTAACTTTCTCACATCTGTCCAGCTGTTATAAGAGGTCCTACTTTATTTTTCTAAGCCTGAAAATAAGTGTTTAACCTTATGTCTGATTAATATGTGTTTAATTACTTTTATGGATCTATATGTTAATTTTCTATTCTCTCATGCTACATTCCTCCCTTTTGAGGTTTAATCAAACCTCAACATCTAACCTGATTCCAAAAGAAAGGTAGGGGATGTTGATTCAATTCTTCTTCAGAGCCGAATACGGACCCCTCACAGTTCTTCTCAATACTTCAACACCTGTACCCCTCCTCTGGTGGCACAGAAGCCAAACATCTCCCCCATCAATCAACTAAGAGGAGTAAAAGACTTCCTGGCCCTACCCTAACAGTCAAAAATATACATAATCAATCACAGGTGTAGATAAATTTAAACATCATAGGAATATCATATAATCCATGGAAGTCACAAAATAGTGTTATTATAAAGCAGAAAATAATAATAATAGTAATAAAACAATTGTTCATAATAAGTGCTTTTTCTTCACTTGGAAAAATATATTTCCAGTGAAATTACATTTTTTCTTCAACCCAGGTACTTTGCGCACCATAGAGGGCCACCTCCATGGGGAGCGGTTACTAGCACTTCACCCAAGGAGTTTCTTCTGGTTTGGTATTTCATCATCCACATTGTCAACAAGAAGAGAATAAAAATCTGTAACTGAAGATGTCCATGATTGAAGAAATTGGATGCACACTTGTTTGACAGCAACTCTAGTAATAACTAATTAGGAAAATGGTAATAAGCAACATAATACCATTCAAATATATAACAATACCATTAAGAGAGTAATTTCTGCTTCACTAACATGAATCCCCATGATTCCCAGGTTCAAATAAAGCTAATACTAATTATATTGGTTTTTCCTTTCCTTTCTAAGATGGATTTATACTAAACACATAATGTATGTCCCAATTCCTAAATATGGTGAATTAACTATTTAATGTACCTAATTCTTTGTGTTTCATCTACAATCAGAACTATAAATAATATTGGTGGTGATACAGATGGTATAAATATTTATCTTAAATAACTCAAAAGTTCTCAGTTTTAGGTTGCCACCGCTGTGCACAATGATAATCAGAGATAAAGTCCTTACACACCTCACCATGCTCACATCTTAACACACTCATTCATAAAATTGCCCAAATATACATCCAGCTGTGGTCTCAACCTTGAGCCACCTTTATCACATTAATGCAGCCATTTTGTGGACAGTAGGTGTCAATCCTCCCTTCGGAAGACGTCAGCACTACCTTCCAAAATGCAAATCACTGGGTCATTTTTGAGGTCACATTCATTTCAATTTCAATTTCAAGGGTTATACCCAAGCTTCTTATTAAGGATTCATATCTTCAGAGATCTTCAGACTTCATCTGGGCTTTTTATTTCACAGACCACACATTCACCACTGTATGTATAAGACACTCCATCTCCTATGGGACAAATTATTACTTCATTTCACTGATTTCTATAACATATATACTCATCAAGCCATGATGTTAATCATTTGACCTGTATCACCATCAACATGCTAGCCTAAACTGTTTTATCCTATTCTAAAAGTTATGGATGTTCTGACCTGTTCTGGTGTCCCTTATCCCCAAAATACTAGTTATGTGTGCCATCCCATATGCTTACTATTATTCTTTTCAATTAAATAAATGTACCTAAATGTTAAGCTCTACATTATTTGCTATAATACTACAATTAATAACCCAGAATATCTAAACTGGACTGACCCTAACTAGTAATAGTGGATTGTCCCTGCAATGACAACCACTTAACAATCTCTAATAGATCCCTTATGTTATATTAGACTCAATTCTGATTAACTTTTCAAATAATAAAATCATTGGTCCTTAAAGGTAACTTATTATCTCATACAAAATATCAGAAGGCATATCAGAATATTTATCTAAAAATATCTATTCTTAACCACTATGAATTCATAATAATTATGTAGTATTCCCATTAATGCAAACATTCATTAAATACACATTATTTAGGAGTCCCTATATTCTGCTTTGTTTACAAATAATTAGCTTTCCCTTCTATACCTTTCATACCTTTACAGTTCAAATATATTTAATTTAAAAGATGTTGCTATTTGTCAAACAAGTGGACAGTCAAAGTAGGCTCCAGCAAGAACATTGAGCCCTGCAAAGTAAAAGTGTGACAAATTTTCTTCTCTGATAAGGATTAAAGCAGGCGTTGGGTCCAATATCCCAGGTAAAAAGGACCACGTCTAGAAGTCTTGGACCAAAGCAGGCAGATGTCATCTATGATTCGGAATCCACGATGATCCTTTGGGCTCAAACATCACCAGCATAGTTGAGCTCTTGGCAGCAGGTATCCATGATGACTGGAACTGGAATCGAAGTGCGTTGTCCAGTAGTCAGCTGATCGATGGCCTGATTCACGACTTGATTCCCTCTCTGGTATGGCTGGGTTCTCCTTGGAGTCAGATGATTAGTTTATCTGCAGACCTTTATCACAGCCCAATCTCTGGTTCAACTTCAAATGCTGTCATCTACGACGCACTAGGAAAAAACAGCTTTCACCTGCAGACGTAAAGACTTCAAAACGCTCATTTAAATAGTCAGCATATTAATTCTTCATTGGTAGCTACTTATGGATCCAAAAAGTAATATGTCATAAGATGTCAGGTCTGTTTTGTTGGGTGTACCCCTATTAAAAATATTGGTAACAGTAAAACAAACGGTCATTTCAATCCAGTCTGTGCTTGTCTGAGTCAATTTGTCTTTAAACAGTCAGAGTAAAAGTTTAAATTGATAAGCACGATGTTCAAGTCCTCCTTTATAGCTGTTTACAGTTTGGCTGCGGTTGCAATTTTCACTCAATTAAAAAACATGTCCCAAGTCATTATAAAAATAAAGTCAATCAATGTATTACAAAGGAAATGTACTCAATAATAAATCATTTCAAAATTGGTCCCAATAACATTGACATAATATTCAAATTATCTGCATTTGTTCCATAATAATTAAAAAATAGTTCCAAGATTTAAACTGGTTTCAAAATGTAAAATTAAAACCAAGTTCAACATACTTCTATCAATACTTATTATACCAACCCTTCACCCCTTATTGACACTTGTGTCAATATTGCTGTTTTTATTTTTACAAGTAGAGGAGATGTGGAGCAGGAGGGCAACTAAAACTGATCCCATTAATATAATAATAAAAGCCACATTTTATAGCTCCTTTACAGGGAAGACAAATACGTCCAGGGATAGAGAACAAACAGAACCAAAGAGAAGGTTGAGTATTTATTAGTTCAAGAGCCACGCTCCGTGGAGGTTGGTGTAAAATCAAGAAGACTTCAGTCAATTCTAATAAATTTATCATACTGTTCATTGTACCCTCCATTATATGATCATCAAGTATACCAGCAACTTCCAGAGAACATCTCATAGTCAGCATAGCAAGTAGAGTCAAGAAAGAAATCCACAATCTGGACGAGTAAATTCTTAATTACTTTTACTTTTTGACATTAAATATAAAAAAAAAAAATTAGGCTCCACATTTCCTCTCCCATGTATCTAATTATAAAGCATTGTTCAAATGTACAAAGTCCTAAACACATTTTTCTTTTTACACAAGGTGTTCACATTTGAGTATATTTGGACCATATCTAAGATTAACAAGGTCAGTGAAGTAAAATATTTTATCCCTTCCCACTCAAAGCCCCTTAAATTATTTCAAAGGTTATTTAGCAGCAAAAAAATAATCTTGGACTTCATCTCTAACCCCTTATAAAAAGCTTAAGGTTTCTATACATGAATCCTAAGTAATATTTCTTTCTTTCTTTTTATTACTAATTATTTAATTAAAATACCACAGACATTTGGATCTTAGTTTTTTAGAATCTTAATAAAATGTCTCATTCAATATTTCATTAATGCATCAAAAATATAAAAGTGAACCTTCCATTAGTTTTGTTGTGATCCCAGTATTCCAGTCTATTTCACACAAACATGTCAATATTACACACAAAGGAAAAAAATCAATATATCAGAATGCCCTTTAATGTAAAATGTGCCTTTATTTATTTATTTATTATGAGGCCCTCTAAGAGATTTGCACATTCCTACCCATATTTAGAATGAAGAACCCACTTCTTGGTCAGGTAGATTTTTCCCAGAATCTCAAACTAAGAAAATACTTTCAATCTCCTTCAGTTCCATACCCTGATCGCGTGTCCTCATAACCTACTGCTAAAGTCACTTGATCTCGCACAGTCTCTCATTATGATCTTCCAGATGTTTTATTACACGTTTTTCAGAATATTAACTCCAAAGAGCACAGTCTGTTTTTCTCTTAGTTAACCCCCCTTATTTCCTCTTTTTTAACACTACCTGGACTGGAAGCCACTGTTTTTCTTCAGCTTCCTTTACTATTTTAAAGAATGTCTCCTTCCATTGACATTTACTCATTTTAATTTAAAATCCTCCCCTTTATCAGAGTCTGGCCAGTACTTAAATGAAAGGGGTGCTCATATAATATCATGACTAATCTGGAGACTTTACACCACCTGTTCATATCCTTTTTAATTTAGAATTAAGAGCTCTTTGAATTTCAACATTTACATTCACATTCTCACACACATTAATATCAATTATTTCATCCTTGCAAACAACACCACATATTTTTACACATATTCTCAAACACACTGACACGTATTTAACATACACACATAGGGATCCCTTTAATACACTATATAACATACATAAAATCACCCAAACCATTGTTTTAATACATTCAACCTTACCCCAGTTTTGTTACTTATTATTACTTATTATTTATTATTACACACTATATTTGGAAACAATGCAGCAAAGAAATTAGACAGAGAAAATGAATTCTGAAGAAGAGTAAGTTCCAATCTCACTTTACATTACCAATCAGGACAAACGAATATAAAACAGCCTCTCATGACGTTAGCTGGTGTTAACCCTAGGAAACATAACACGGTCCTACTCAGCTCGAAACGGCGCTGGTTTCTAAATCAAGGAGACTATGTTGGTGGAATGACTCAGCGACAACAAGGAATTGCTTCCGTGGTGATCCATTCCTGCGACAATAAGGGCAAATCCAACTATCGAGAAATCACGCAACTCGCCAGCAAGACAGCACTCCCAGCAAAAAGACTAAACGGTCATTGAGAATATTAACTCAAAACAAATAACATGGAAGCTTCAACATAAACCACAAATAAACTCGAATCTTAGCATAAGTGCTAACCACTGCGCCACCACACACTCCACTGTAATAATCCCTATAGAGCACAATTTCACATACAGACATGACAAGAAAAAGAAAAGGACAGAAGGAACTTGAAAGACATTGTTTCCCTTGAATGTTATAGTTATCAAAAGTGCACTTTTCCTTAAGACTTGATCAGGGTCCGAAGGAAAGATGCCTCGCATATTTTATAAACATTATTTATTATTAAAAGTGAATACATTTTTCATTTTATAAAATGTTACAAACACTCACATTTATTTTAACCCATATTTACTTAGAGCTCTGGAAGTTTATATGCACACTGCAGTTTCAGCAAATCATAATTGAACTACATTACCCAGAAGTCTCCATGTTTGTGCTTTCTTACTCCCAAACACACACACACACCCACAGAACAAACAACAGGCACGCTCACACATTTTTAGCACAGACATATTCACACACACACACACACACATAATATACAGGCACACACATTGAATAAGTTCAGCACAGACATATTCACACAGACACACAGACATTAGCGAGCGTCAGGTACCTCTGAAGTTAAATACGGTGCACTTTTCTTTTTTCGCACATGATATTCTTTTCAATGCTTGTTATTCTTTCCCCACAAATATAAGTACAGATATATACATATTTACACACAAATCTATATACTCAAACATTTTTCTATCACTTAATTTTTCTTTTTGGTGCTATCCTCCTACATTCTTCTGAAGGCTTCTTTACTTATCAGACTGTAAATACAGCTCAAATTGTTTTTTAATAGGGAGCAACATGAAGCACAAGTATTTGAATCAAGTTAATTATTTATTTATTTTTTTTTTTTTTTCCTAAACTTCACATTTTAATATCCGAATTCTTATTATAGTACTTTTCTAATTTACCAAAAGCTTGCACTTCTAATTGTCTACATTTACGTTAATTACGCTTTCTTGATAATTTTACAAAATCCTTCTGCTGCAAGGAAGGAAACCCATGCCAACTAAAAGTACTTAATCATGGTATTAAATTTATTTTTAAGAAATGATGTCACTTGAGCTACGTTAATGCTTTTCTGGATATATTTTTGTAATATATTCTTTCTCTGATCTTTTAATTTATTTCCTCTTAACTCACTAATTTGGCTTTCATATATTTCTTTGCTGTACCTCCTAACAGTGACAGCGTCTTGATGAAAATCTTAGTTGTCTCATCTAACTCTGCATTTCATTCTCAAGCTGCTCCAAGGGGAGACTTTTAGGGAGTTCCCTCCAAACAGGTGTAGTCATTGTTTGACCAATAAGCTTTTCATGTGGCGCTAAATATGTCGCTCTGTCATTCTCCGAACACTAAAACATTAAAGCCATTGGCATAGCATTTTCCCAATTAAGGCCAGTGTCGTCACAGGTTTTCACCATCATTTGTTTTATAATCCTATTTCTTCGGCCCACCATTTCCTGTGTTAGGGGGTGGCACCCACAGCCATATATTTGTATTATTCCACTGCTCCGTGTCTGCTGCTGCTGCCTTGGAGCTGATTTGATCTTTCGTTCTTTTAGTTCATCCTGTACTGTTTCTCTCTTTTCTCCTAACTCTTTCTCCGCATTTTTCATCTCTATTTGCCCTTTAGATTTTCTTTTTCCTTCTATCGGTGAGAACTTATATGCCATACCTAACGGCAGTGTTACTGGGGTTCCACGCCCTATCTCTCCGTTACCAAAACACCAACTCGCTCCTTCTAATGTGTTTCTTTTCATTGCTTCCCCCATAAACATCTGCATTATGTTCAGTTCCGTTTTCCTCTTATTTTCCCTTTTTTCGCTCACATCTTCTGTTTTATAATTTTTCATGTGCTCTATCATTTCTTTGCACAATTCCAGACTAAATGAATCTTTTTGGGGCAGCAGCTTTTAAAACGTTTTGTTCTCTTATGCCATTTTTGAGATGATTTTTCAATAAGTTCTTTGTGGAGGGGATCGTTACGCCCCAATACATCCACAGGCAACTCGCTGGCACTCATTTTAACCCCCTGTAGCCGTGGGTTTCCTATCGCCAATCTTAACTTTGAATTTCTATTTAAATTTGGTTTGATTTTACACAGGACCTTTCTTACTGTGACTGCTGGCAGCACAAATCTTTCAACAGCGTTTTTCGGACACCAATTTACCCTTCTTGCTATTATACGGAGTTCAACAGCAGGATTTCTCCGTATTTTTCCTGTCTTTCCTTGCCTTCTCTTAAAACCACGATTTATTCCCTTCTGTAAATATGGCTGTAAGTGTTTTTTGAAGGGAAACTCAATAAAGTAAAGTTTGTCTAACTCTACTAGCTTCTCCAAAGTAGCTCCCAACTTTCTCACTGTCCAATTTCTTGCAATTATAGTTCCCCAATCTATATAGGGCCACTCTTCCTGTACCTCATCCAAGTTTATCTCAGTGATTGCTTTCAATAAAAAGTTTTTAGTACCTTTTGCTAATTTGTGCGGTTGTCCGGCTGCGTTTATGTAAAAATCTTCTTTCCAATAGTGAGTATGCACACCGTGAGTTCTATGCAGGGTCCTTTCTTGTGCCATAAATTTTGCTGCTTGACTTTTCCACAACTTATACCCACAGTAATAAATCTTTACTATATTTTTCCTCCCGAGTCTCAAGCTGCCAGTATTCACACAGGACCCTTCCTGTTTTTTTCGAGCTGTGATTTCTACTATTTTCTCCCTTCTATCCTTAATAATTTGTAATATTCTGATCTCTATTCCACTCTCATGTATATATTCATCTATTTTTTGCATGGAAGAAATAGTTGCTTACAGAATCCTACTTACACCTTTTATGTGCTCAGTTACTTTACTGTGTTTCTCGTCTACCCACTATTTGGGTTCGGAGTTTTGTTCACACTCACACTTGTCTTCGCTGTTGTGGCTTGTTTTATTACCACTAAGTGAACTTGGAGCTCATGTAATTACTCACACAATCATTTATTACAGGCTGGGGCTGTTTAAAATATTTGTGTGTCTACACTTCACCCATTCTGCGCACCTTTATGTGTTTCAACATTTGCTGCGACGTTTTTTTTTTCTAAAAAAGCGCTTCATTCGCACAGCACTTGAGTACATAGTACTTGTGTGCCTCCCTAACCTATCAAAAGAGAAATCATAAAATAAACTAAAGTTCTAATTCCCTTATCTGTCCTTCGCACTAGCACACTCACTCCACCTGTTACCACACGGATCCCTTTCACCAGCTCTCTATACGAACTTGAAAGCGTTTATCTTAACTGGAATTTCTGCTTATATGTTAGCCAATCCCCTTCTCTAATTCAGGGCAACAACGATAGGTCTCCAAGCGCACCTGAATTAACTCCCTTACTGTGGCACAATCAGAAGGAATTGCTCTTAGCGTTTCCCAAAGATTGGCTCTCTCTCGAGACAGTGGGAATTTTACGACATCTCGCCCGTCTCACTGGAGAACATACAGCCACAGCAATAGATACCAGCTCAAGAATTCCACACCTATCTATACTCAGAAAGCCGTCGTTACAGCAACTTTAGTATACTCTCGGTTCACCATTACTAGGGCAATCCTTGTATTGGATAGGATTTCAACACCACCCGTTACAATGCAGGCCTCCGTCCCCCGGATCAGAGCGTTTTCTATTAATAACCAAATACCAATAACCAAAAACTCAAATTCTCATTATTTTTCTGTCTTCATTTCTACACTAAAGTTAATTGCTAATATATTCTTATAGTATTTTTGCTAATGCCTGCATTTACCAAGATTTTCTCTTCATGCATTATGTCAGTGTGACCCTGCTTATAGTAAAAGCCTTTCTGCTGATTTATCAGCCCAGCTGGTTTTAGAGGCCTCTTTTCTAAGTTATCTCTTCCTAGCCTTGAATCACAGGGGTTCTCAAACTCTTATCCTGTCCAAAACTGGTCTCGGTGTATCAATTAGCTGTTCTTTTCTTACTTTGGAAATTTTAATGTAAGCCTAAAAAATAATGCAATATAACAGATTTTTTAATTAACTATTTGCTAGACCTCTTATTTGCTTAACATTCTAATTTATGCTTAATCTAATGTTTTAGAAGCTTTTAACTACTTTTTATGGATCTATATGTTAATTTTCTATCCTCTCATGCTAATAAAATAATTTCCCTTCTACAGTTGGCTGTCATGTCTTCTGTACATTCTAACATATATGAAGAGTGCAGGAAATCATAAAAAAAAAAACATAAAAGTTATGAACAGAATCGGTGACAAAGGGCAGCCCTGGCGGAGTCCAACTCTCACTGGAAACGGGCTTGACTTACTGCCGGCAATGCGGACCAAGCTCTGACACCGATTGTACAGAGACCGAACAGCTCTTATCAGGGGTCCGGTACCCCATACTCCCGAGCCCCCCACAGGATTCCCCGAGGGACACGGTCGAATGCCTTTTCCAAGTCCACAAAACACATGTAGGCTGGTCGGGAAAACTCCCATGCACCCTCCAGGACTCTGCTAAGAGTGAAGAGCTGGTCCACTGTTCCGCGACCAGGACGAAAACCACACTGTTCCTCCTGAATCCGAGGTTCGACTATCTGACAGACCCTCCTCTCCAGGACTCCCGAATAGACTTTTCCAGGGAGGCTGAGGAGTGTGATCCCTCTATAGTTGGAACACACCCTCCGGTCCCCTTTTTAAAGAGGGGACCACCACCCCGTCTGCCAATCCAGAGGCACTGTCCCGATGTCCATGCGATGTTGCAGAGACGTGTCAACCAAGACAGTCCTACAACATCCGGAGCCTTAAGGAACTCCGGGCGTATCTCATCCACCCCCGTAGCCCTGCCACCAAGGAGTTTTTTGACCACCTCGGTGACTTCAGTCCCAGAGATGGGAGAGCCCACCTCAGAGTCCCCAGGCTCTGCTTCCTCATTGGAAGGCATGTTAGTGGGATTGAGGAGGTCTTCGAAGTACTCCTCCCACCGACCCACAACGTCCCGAGTCGAGGTCAGCAGCGCATCATCCCCACCATATACGGTGTTGAAACTGCACTGCTTCCCCCTCCTGAGACGGCGTTAAGTTATAGTACTAATGACAAAATTTTGACTTATAGTGTATAATGTGTGAACACTGGAGTCCAAATATCAAATAAACACTTTCACAAAAGGTTCACGTATAACAAGACAAGTACACTTTATCCAAGAATGTAACTGAAGAAAAAGAAATTGGGATTAGGGTACAATGCTGTGTTATAATCAGGCGGCTGTGGGTTCGATTCCGGGTCCTTACAGTATTTACAATTTTGAGTAGTGAGCTGCTATTATTATTACTATTATAGAGTAAAAACATAAATTTGATTTGAGTCTGTAACAGCCAGAGTAGATTTATGGTACTAGTAAAGGTTAGCCTTTTTATAAATTTTATTTTTATTTTATTTATTTATTTTTTTATTAGTGTTAAGCAGCTGCAGCTCATCCCAAAGAGTACACAATCTTCCTAGGACTTGTTCCATAAGTAATCATCGTTGACAAGGCCCCTCGCTCTTGCAGCCTCCATGAATGATCCATAGACCACCCCTTCAAATGTTCTAAGGTCCTCAGGCACCTTTAATACATAATAAAAGTGATCTGAGACAATTCGGTATCTTTAATATCTGTCTTCTCACTGTCCATCTCCAAGTTGTATCTTCACACTGGTAAAGCTCTGGCAATTGCCAATGAAAATAATCCCTCACTCCAGGTATGTCCTTATTTAACATAACACTAGAATTACCAGAGCCTACGAGAACTCGTAAATCCGGCCCACCTTAAATCTGTTCGCACCTCTCTGTCAGCGTCTTTGTCCTGTAAATGTGCCGATTTAGATGAGCAGCAAGCAGCCGGCTATTCCAATCTCCACAATCGCAGAACGTTCACAAGTTTTCCCAGCTCGTGCCTTGTTTGATTATCTGGGAGCGAATGAACTGCAAATAATAGATTGTTATTTGGAACACATGCATTTCATGTGTGTTCTGTTTCTACAGTAATCTGTGTAAACACATTGTTAAAACAGAAACATTTTCAAATTTTAGTAATAAATGTTACAAATTGTAGGCATAAACTATAGAATGCGTGAAGCCTGAAGTCAAAGATCAAATAAACACTTTCACAGAATGTTCAAAAATGATACATCAGCTTCCATGGCGTACCAGTAAGATTTGCAGACTTGTAATCAAGGGGTCACTGGTTCGATCCCCACTGCCTCCTATAGTTGCTGTTTTCACTAGTGAGCTGCTCTTATTCTTAATATTATACAGTACACACATACATTTGGTTTGCATGTGTAAGAGACAGTGTACATTTGTAGGACTTGTGAAAGTTACCTTTTATTTTCACTTTTACTCTCTCACTCACGATCACGATACATACTATCACCCTAGGGATCTAACGTTGTTAGTTTTTATTTGAAACTGGGAATAACTGTGGTTGTGAGTGGTGTTTTGAGACAATGGAACTGGACATTCTCTCATCTGGAGGGATAAAAGCTGACACACAAATGCTGGTGAATCTGCCTTCTTCGTATCTCAATATCACTTTATTTTTTTTTTATTCAGTATTATTGAGTGTTCCTGCTCACACAGAATTAGTATATGATGTCTCTGTGTTAAACCAAACGGACAGGGTGGTATGTCTACCCCTACCCCTAATAAATGTGCAGACTTCATTTTCCACTTTAATTTCAACAGCATAATTATATGCAAATGCTCACAGACATCAAATCAAAACAGCCGCCAAACTGCCTCGGTGGCACTGAAATACAGAGAATTCACCAATTGCCTAATTTCATCACCCTCTCTAATGACAATGTTGACACAATCATGACCTTAAATATGTATTTGAAGACGTACCTCACATGACACAGATACTGGGTGAAATTTACTAACCACTCATTCGTTACAGTCCTTCCACTTATCTTAACTCTTTGACACCTGTATGGAAAAGTACTGAAAATATCTTTCTTTCCAAGTTTGGATCAAGGAAACTAATCCTCTAACCGTCCCTATTTACATGCCATGAATCTGCTCTAGAACAGATCAGGAGGTCCCGCTCCAGAGGTGATTCTCCTTCTGGGTGCTTAAACACGATGACTACCTCATTTGTCCTTGTCTCTGTGGATTCCTATCCAGTGCATTTGCCACTATAACAGTGTTTGGTTGAGCACCTGCTGCTCTGTGCATTCCTCTTCAATTTCAAACATCATTCTACACGCTGGACTGAAAAGATTAATTTAACTGATTCATCAGTTCAGGACGGCACCTTGAATTGTCTACACGGTGCATTTGCTGTTGGTGACCTTGTCTGAACTGAAGATATGCAGTCAAGCCTTTACTCATCATTTCCTGGGTGTGACGCACCTGCCTTATGGTAACAGTCATCATTTATCTGGAAACAATAGGGTCTTCTATGAGTAGGATGGGGGTTAATAGTCACAGTTAGAACAATTAGAGCAGGCACGTGAAACACGCAGCAACAGGAATCTGTGCAGCCCGCATGACAGATCATAGTTAGCACTAAACTTGTACAAAATGATTAATATAATTTGTGACTGAATCATTCTGCATCTTCGGCGTTACTTATTGACTTTTCTTACTTCTGCCTTCTGACAAAAGCGCGTTTTCCCATGGCATTATGATACCGAAAACGTCATCTGTTAGTATAGCCATGGACCTTAACCAAAGTTAATGAGCCGCGAAGTTGCAGCTGAAGTGCTAGGTTGCAGCAGCCTGGCGCGGGGCAGCCTTAGGTATGTGCAAACTGTGCACCTGCACAGGGCCGCCAAATCCCAGGGGCCGCCACGCCAAAATATATTGAATATAAAACAGAAAGAGAAAATAACGACACAGCTAATGACAATGTGGCCGAAAAACATTGTGTTTCTTGTTAATTAGTACGCTGTATTTACTAATGTCGCTAGAGTCGGAGCAGTAAGCTACATGTAGTATTATAACGTTCTGCCATAATGAGAATATCATGGGCCGCCACTTGATTTTCAAGTTACAGACATGCGCATATAGAAGCGTGTCATGAGCACGAGGCAGCTATGCAGTTTGCGGACGTGGCCATCCGCTGTGCATACCATATTGACATTGGTGGGTGAAGGGGCCACTGATTCTTTCTCTGCCCAGGGCCGCCACGAGCCTAGAACCACCCCTGCTCAGGCTACACTACTGACTGGCCACTGGGCAGAACTGACCATCACGAGTAGTAATAACTTTCATATTTTTACGTTTTTTTGCTGTAGTTTTATGTAATTTTGTGCTAGTATTGTAATGAACAGTTAGTGCAGACTACAGCTGAAGATCTGAAGTGGACGCGAGAAGTTGATGAGTTGTTTATTAACATATTTTTGCAATTTCGAGTTTGTAAAATTAGTGTTGATCAGGGGGCTTTTTGCATATCGGCTAATTTTACAATATAAACTTTGAAGTAAACTTAGTAAAGTAAAATTAGATTTTTGGAGAATTTGTTTTCCAACTTGAATTACTGAGCAATGAATTCAGTGAGCGTTTTCGTGATTTCAGTTCACACGAACAGGACTTTCTCTGTTCTCTTACAGCGTTGAGAATGCGCCTGAGAATATCCAAATGGAGTTGATTGAAGTGCAGTCAGATTCTATTCTGAAGGCAAAATACAACGAAGTTGGTGTGCCAGGCTTGTATGCTTACCTGCCACCCTTTGTAAGTGCAGATCGGTAAGTTGGCATCGAGAGTACTGTCTATGTTCAGAAGCGCTTACATTTGTGAGCAATTGTTTTCGTTAATGAACGCTACCAAAACCCCACATCGCTCAAGACTTAACGTCGAGCACCTTTCATCCCTTATAAAAGTTGCAGCTGCACAAGATTTCAAGCCTGAAATTGACAAACTGGCTACTAACAAGAGACGCCAAGTGTCGGGACAAAAGAAAAAGGTCTCAGACTGTAAGACTCCTATATAATATAATGAATAATATAATAAATATAATATAATAATATAAGGACCTACTGTAGCTAAGAGGCTAAGACTCGAATTGTACACTGTTGTACGGAGATTGTATGGAAATAAATTGCTTTTCTTTAAACTTTAAGTGTTACATTTTTTAACGTTTTCAGTATTGAAAAGAAAGGTACAGTAACTTTGTATAATGTATAATAGTATTTGTTGCAGTCGGGCCTGCTGACACACGTATGGCAGTCGAAGGGGCCCACCAATGGTAGTGAGTTTGACATGCCTGAATTAGAGTACCTGCTGTTTTTAAATGAAATTCACAGAATCTACACCTTGACCTGTCTGGAACTAGAAGCGGATTAAGACAAGTCTCTCTTCTGCTCCTCCTCAATAAATCTTTATCCACAAAATTTGCACTGACTGCCCAGACTACACTATAGTGGTCCCCTACAATCCCTATGTCATAATTTAAGACAAACTCAAGAGCTGTAATAAGATTTGGGGCTCCCCTGTCCTAATGCCTTCACACCCTCTGACTCTGAACATCACACTTTAGTTTGGCTCTGGTTGGTTTTGGTGTCTCCTGGGCCCGCACTGCTACAATGGCCGTGGTATTCTTATGATTTCACTCTCAATGTTCATCTCGGGTTTCTACTGCCTGAGTACTGAGTGTTCACAGACGTCCTTAATAATTTGCACATCCACATCCTCAGGAAATTCATCATCCCTGGTCTGGTGCATCACATCTTGATTTCTTTTGTCCCCGACTTCCGTAGCTTTGAGTTTGTCTTGTTGTCTCATCATATGTTTTATGCACTTGATCCATTTCCCTAATGGAAGCTTATTGGTTTTGAGATACAGCTTCTTATTTCTGTCCATCCGGCAATTACTCTCTGTTTGACATATTAGGTGTTAACATTTAAAGTGCACCATCTACTGGAATGTAGTTTTTGTTATTCAAGTAGCAAGAATGTGCACAGCATTTGACATTTCAACAAATGGCGCATCACAAACATTAGCACTTCTTTTACAATTCAACATACTAATTGTCTTTTAACAAAGATAGAGAAACCCGACAGACTCAGAGATACACAGAAACAGACACTTCATATGTCTCTGTTATATGCCATTTGGTACAACCATCTGTTGGAATGACAAATGTGATGAACTGAATTACTGCAAGTGCTTGTGAAGCACCATATGTTGGAATTACAGAGACATGGCAACCAGACAGAGACACAGATACACAGACACACAGACTCTTGTCCTTTTATTAAGGTGGATAAGCTGATTTCTGTCCATCTGGCAGTTACTCTCTGTTGGATGTGCTCAGTAATAACATTTGCAGTGCTGTGTGTCTGCCCAACTGCTATGTCTCTGTGATACGCCATTTAGTACAGGATTTGTAAAAGCAGTGTTAATGTTTGTTATACGCCATTTATTGGAATGACAAATACAATGCATTTTAACACTAAAAATGTTTACAAAGTGCTGTCTGTTGGAAAGGCAGAGAAAAAGCAACTGGATGAACATTATTATTAAGATATTAAGGGGGAAATAATGGCTGTTTGGTGGGCAGGAATATTTTTGTACGAACCGATGCTGATCTGTGGACTGACAGCTGGTAAATCTGCTGTACACATCAGGGCGCTATATGACCTGACATTCTCTTAACCATCTTAATGGCATCCGAATGAGTCCACTATAACACCCAAGTCTTCCTCCTAATCCGTACTTTCAGGTTTCAGACCTCCCATTGAGTTTTCAGACCTAACATTTTACTTCTTGTGAAGACGTTCGAGTTTCCAATGATGGGTGGGCTCCCTGTGCAGAACTGGTTTATAACCTAAAGCCTGCTGACCTGCTGTCTCCTACAATGCATTGGAGTATGCGGACTAATGGCATAAATATGTGACATGTGACACTACAAGGTGCTTCAGTGACACAAGGAGAGACGAGGGGGCCTGACATGAAGTTTGTATTAACAGACCACCTGTGTGTTACTTATGAAGTCTTGTGTGGTGAGGACCACTTCACTGTCTGTGTCGATGAGGAGGGGATGACAACAACACGACACACAAACTCCTGTAAAGTCGTATGTCTGCCATCACTGAGCGGCTGCTGCTTATTGTTCAATCAAAACTGAACTCGTATGATGGAGATGGCGGTCCTCTCGTATTTTATTGTACAGTTCAGAGTTTCTGTAAAAAACATCACTTGTTGTTACTCTAATACAGTATGAATTTAATACAACTGTAATTTTAATATTAAATAGTGAATCTAAGTGTTACAATATAATAGAAGATTGTATTGGAGAGATCCTGATATCATTTCTATCTTTATTAAGAACTTTTCTTGTCCTTATAGTGATGACGGCTAACAGACTCATGCAGTGCGGTGCTCCTCAGTGCTTCAAAATCGTCAGACACAGTCGTTTAGTTTTATTTGATATAAAGTTACAAATCAGTTAAACAGCCAATGTCTTCTAATAAAGAAGCACATCAGTTAGCGCCGCTGCATTGGAATTCTGAGAGTTCACCTGCCACTGCCACAGAGAAATGCATGTTGTGTGTTTAATGATTTAAAAAAAAGAAAGACGTCCTGTAAATCAGACAAAGACAATCAGCACAACGTCACACTGACAGAGAGCAACGTGGGGAATACTGTCTGGAATTTAATGTGAGGGTCCGGAAAAGAGAAAAACACACAACTGTTACTGAACACTGTATGTGTGTGTGTGTGTGTGAGGGCCTCTCGTGAGCACAGGGTGGTCCAGCACACTCCATACAGGAGTCAGAGGGGCTCTGAGCAGCACAGTACAGGATGGAGTGTCAGACCACCACTGGGCACAACCTCAGCTCATCTGAACCTGCTGATTTAATGTGCTGCTCGCTGTGATGAGGAAAGAAAGTCAAAGTGACTGAGAACAAAAAAACAAAAACAGCAGACAGAGGAGAAGAAGGAAACTGCAGAGAGCCAGCAGCTGACCACTGTGGAGCTGTGAGGAGAGACCACCGCAGCCCTGAGCAGCTCCTGACAAACAAATATAATGAAGACATCTGAGATTTGATGAACTCATTAGTGAGTAAGAACTGAAATGAACAAACAAACATCCTGAGAGAATTTGTGAAGCACACACAGCAGAGACGCCTCATGTGAATTACGTCAGCAGAGAGAATATGGCAGTCGCAGGGCCTCAGTGTATAAACATCTCAGTGTGCAGGCAGGACGGCTCAGTCAGGGACAGACATGGAGTTGAAACAACTGAAACTTGGCCGTTGCTTTCCTCACAGTAATACAACTTGCTATAAACTGATTTATGAAAATGAAGTTTATGGAGTTTATTACATTTTCTCTTGTCTTTTGCTTTTCTCGACAGTCTTTGGAAATCTTCTTGTCATCATTTCTATTTCTCATTTTGTTCAGCTGCACACGCCGACTAATCTTCTGATCCTTTCACTTGCAGCGGCCGATTTCTTATCAGGATTCTTTGTGATGCCCTTCTCTTTGATTACAGTGATTGAATTTTGCTGGTACTTTGGAGTTATTTATTGCTATTTGTATCAGGTACTTGCAAACCTTCTTAATATAGTAGTTGTATATAATGTGGTTTTAATATCCATTGATCGCTACATTGCTGTCTGCCATCCTTTCTTTTACAGCTCGAAAATAACTTTGACTGTTGCAGCCATCAGCATTGCTGTAGTGTGGCTGTTTGCACTTTTCATTACAGTCATAGGTTTATGTTTAAGTTATATTGATGTACAGTTTTGTGAAGGATCTTGTGGAGTATTCACTTATGATGAAATGGCCATTTTTATTTTACTTGTAACTTTTTTTATTCCTTATTCACTGATGATTGGTTTTTATATCAGAATATTTGTGGTTGCAAGAAGCCATTCAAGAGCCATCAACTGTATGATAGAAAAGAGACAAACTGAGGAGTCGAGTGACAGTAAAATATCAAAACCGTCTGAAAGAAAAGCTGCAAAAACATTAGGAGTAGTCGTGGGGGCTTTTATTGTCTGCTGGCTGCCTCTTTATGTGTACAATCTTAATAATGATGGTAGTAACATAATCTCACGTATCATCAGGAATGTCTTTGTGTTGGTAAGTAAAGTGAACTTTGGTGTTAATCCAATTCTTTAATCAAATTTTACCTAATATCTGTAAATATAAAAATCTTTTAACATCTACAGTTATACCTGTAATTTACACAGACATTCAGATTTCACAGCTAAAAACTCCACAGCTGAGCTCAGATGACGGCCGACATTTTGTTCAGCTTTGATCAGGCGGGTGGGGATTTGTTTGAGAGTCAAATTCTATGAAATGTTCCTTTATTATTTTACTTTTGTATCAAACTAAACACTTCATTTTATTGTGAAGTTAATGTTTCCTATTCCTGCACTTTAATCTGCACTCCTCCTCAATAAGGCAGCAGATGACAGACGAGTGAGAGAGCAGTCGGCCTTCACTCCTCACACTGCTGGCTCACTAAATGACACTGAGGTGACTGTGAGGAACTGAAATGGACGACTGAGAAGGTCAAATGAGGTTTGATGTCCACAATTAAACGTAGGATTTGCTGCTTTACACTGACATTTGTTAATATTTGTGAAGTCTCATTAGCCACAGCTGCTCACCTCATACAGAACACAATTAATACTTCAACAACAACAACAACAACATTTATTTATATAGCACATTTTCATACAAACAGTAGCTCAAAGTGCTTTACATATTAAAGAATAGAAAAATGAAAGACATAATTATAAAAAATAAATCAACATTAACATCGAATAAGAGTAAGGTTCAATGGCCAGGGGGGACAGAAAAAACAAAAAAACTCCAGACGGCTGGAGAAAAATAAAATCTGTAGGGATTCCAGACCATGAGACCCCCAGTCCCTCTGGGCATTCTACCTAACATAAATGAAACAGTCCTCTTTGGATTTAGGGTTCTCACGGAAGGGCTTGATGATGATGATGGTCACGTAGACTTCTTCCTTTTAATCCGTCCATCATTGTTGGAGCATCATGAAGCTTTGAGTAGGTGGAGGTGGCGCAGGCCACCACCACAAAGAAACCGGAAAAAGAAACAGAAAAGAGAGTAGGGGTCAGTACGGATTTTAGAGCCACCATGAATAGTTATTATGATGAATTGAACATACAGAGTATCAGGATTAAGTTAAATTACGATTAAAATGAAGTTATAAAAGGCCATGTTAAAGTAATGTGTTTTCAGCAGTGTTTTAAAGTGCTCTACTGTATCAGCCTGGCGAATTCCTATTGGCAGGCTATTCCAGATTTTAGGTGCATAACAGCAGAAGGCCAGCCTCACCACTTCTTTTAAGTTTTGTTCTTGGAATTCTAAGGAGACACTCATTTGAGGATCTGAGGTTACGATTTGGAATATAAGGTGTCAGACATTCCGATATATAAGATGGGGCGAGATTATTTAAGGCTTTATAAACCATAAGCAGAATTTTAAAGTCAATTCTGAATGACACAGGTAACCAGTGTAGTGACATCAAAACTGGTGTGATGTGTTCTGATTTTCTTTTCCTAGTTAGGATTCTAGCAGCTGCATTCTGCACTAGTTGCAAACGATTTATATCTTTTTGGGTAGTCCTGAGAGGAGTGCGTTACAGTAATCTAGTCGACTGAAAACAAACGTGAACTAATTTCTCAGCATCTTTCAGTGATATAAGAGGTCTAACTTTACTTATGTTTCTTAAGTGAAAAATGCTGTCCTAATGATCTGATTAATATGTGATTTAAAATTCAGATTACAGTCAACAATCACCCCTAAGCTTTTTACCTCCGTCTTGACTTTTAATCCTAATGTATCCAGTTTATTTCTAATAGCCTCATTGTATCCATTATTGCTGATCACTAAAATTTCAGTTTTCTCTTTATTTAACTTGAGAAAATTACTATTCATCCATTCTGAGATACTAGTCAGACATTGTGTTAGTGAATCAATAGAATCGGGTCATCAGGTGCTATTGATAAGTACAGCTGTGTGTCATCAGCATAGCTGTGGTAGCTCACGTTGTGCCCTGAGATAATCTGACCTAACGGAAGCATGTAGATTGAGAATAACAGGGACCCAGGATAGAGCCTTGTGGAACACCATATTGGATATCATGTGTCTTCGAGTTGTAATTCCCACAACTAACAAAATATTTTCTCCCTGTCAGGTAGGATTCAAACCAATTTAAGACACTGCCAGAGAGGCCCACCCATTGACTAAGGCGATTTCTAAGAATGTTGTGATCAATGGTGTCAAATGCAGCACTCAGATCTAAGAGGATGAGAACAGATAAATGGCCTCTGTCTGCATTTACCCGCAAGTCATTTACTACTTTAACGAGTGCAGTTTCTGTGCTGTGATTTGTTCTAAAACCTGACTGAAATTTATCAAGAATAGCATGTTTATTTAGGTGGTCATTTAACTGCATAATGACTGCCTTCTCTAGAACTTTACTTAAGAAGGGCAGTTAGAGATGGGTCTAAAATTTTCAAGAGCGAGGGGTCAAGATTATGTTTCTTAAGTAGGGGTTTAACTACAGCAGTCTTAAGACAGTCTGGGAAGACCCCAGTATCTAGTGACGAATTTACTATGTCAAGAACATTATCAATTAGCACGCCTGATACTTCTTTGAAAAACCTTGTTGGTATCGGGTCAAGGACGAGGTGGAGGGTTTTAATTGAGATATTATTTTTGTAAATCAGGTAAATCTATCCTAGTGAAAGAGTTTAATTTGTTTATAACAGGATGTTGGGGTTTAGGGGATCCTTAGTGTTGGGGAGATATACTATGTTATTTCTAATATCATTAATTTTTGATTGAAAATACAGCGACAGCCTCACAGGTTTCACTGGAAGCACTTAGGAGGCATTCCTTTGAGCTACCTGGGTTTAGTAGGCGATCAATTGTTGAAAATAAGACTCTAGGATTACTAGCATTGTTATTTATAATCTTGAGAAATAGCAGCGTCTCTCAAGACGGACAGTGTTATTGTATTCTGTTATTTTGACTTTTAATATTTCGTGGTGGATAGTAAGTTTAGTCTTCCTCCATTGACGCTCAGCTCTACGGCATGTTCTCTTTAAATCAGACACTCTTTGGGTCTTCCATGGTATACAATGCTAGAAGATTTTTTCACTGTCTTTTCAGGTGCAACTATGTCAACAGCAGCTCTCACTTTAGAATTAAATCTTTCCACCTTACTATTTACATTGTCCTCGCTATTATAGCTGGCACTATAAACGGACTGATTGCTTAAAATGTTTGTAAGTTTTAAAGCTGCTGCCGAATCAAAGAAGCGTTTTTTAACAATATGCTTCTCATGAGTGTTTTTATCATTATTTCTATATTAAAAGTAGAAGAAAATGGTCTGATAGACCAATATCAATGATCTGTTTTATATCAACTTTCAGTCCTTTAGTAATCACTAAGTCTAATGTATGACCTGCTTTATGTGTAGGCTGATTTATGAGTTGTCTCAAATCAAAAGAATCCAGGAGGTTCATAAATTCTTTTACTTTTAGATCACACTGATTATCTATATGAAAATTAAAGTCGCCAACTATTAGGAGTGTGTCATAATTAGTAATTAAAATTGACATTAAGTCAGAGAATTCCTCAAAAACACGCGTTATATTTAGGAGGTCTATACACGGATAGTATTAGAACTTGAGAATCTCCATGAATAACAACGGCGAGATACTCAAAGGACTTGAACTTACCAAAACTGACATCTTTACATTTTAATCGCTCGAGTAAATGTTAGCCAATCCGCCCCCTTTTCCCTGGCGGTTTGCATGAGTAAAACTGTAATCCGGAGGCAGATTCGATTAAAACTGCGCGCATCTGAATTCAGCCATGTTTCATTTAGTGCAATAAGATCTATTTTTATCACTAATAAGATCGTTGATAAAAAACGTTTTGTTAGTTAAAGCTCTAACATTTAATAGTGCCATATTTAATGTTTCGGAGGTGCAGAGATGAGTACTATGTGCGTTATTGTTATTTGGAATAGGAACTAAATTATTATTATTAGCGCGCTCTGTGTATTTTTTGTTTAATCTGTGATCTGTTTTATAGTTTTAATACATTGTTCCTCTAAAATAGTGATTTTAATTAGATTATTGGAGTTTATGCCGTATTTCCTAGGTTTTCTACGTGCATTGAGATTGCTTATTACAGTATTAATGGTGTGAACTTTAACGGAAGACTCTATTAAACATTCATCATGTCCTGGCACAGCAGTATTATTTCGGAAGGGGTTAAGAGCAGAGATAGATAGTCAAGAAAAACGAATTACCTTCGATATGTTTTCGGAGAGGACCCGGGCGCCGAAACTGTTCGGATGCAGGCCATCACGCTTGAAAGACGCGCCTTTCCAAAAGAGATTCCAATTGTTGATGAAGCCGACATCCTTCTTCTTGCAGAAACCCTGTAGCCAGTTGTTCAACCCTAGCAGACGACTGTAGTACTCGTTGGATCGTCTGATGAGAGGTAGTGGACCCGAGACGAAGATCTTTGTCGATGGGGTCCTCTCCTTCGTGTCTCTAATTAAAGCTGTGAAGTCAGCCTTCAGGATTTCTGATTGTCGGTGCCTTATATCGTTTACGCCGGCATGCAAGACGATTGATCCAACTGCCCTCTCCTTGTGTTTCTCGTAGACTGCTGGCGACGCTTTCATTACATCTCGGACACGAGCACCGGGAAAACAAGAAACAAACGATTTTGCATTAGGGCATGCGACATTAAGGTTTCTAACAATGGAATCACCTACCACTAATACATCACCAGGTGCTGAAGGCGAAATGGGGACGCGGAGAGGGTCAAACCGGTTCTGAGATAAAATGCTCGCCTGTGCCGATGGAGATGCTCTGGCCTTGAACCCCCGCCTGCATAGCTGAAATCCACCGAGGTCAGCAGCGGCGTCGCTCCTACGAGACGCGGGGGTGAGGTCGGCACAACGCGGGGTTGATGTTTCGCCGGTTCCAGATGGCAAGGACGGTTTATCCAACAGCCGGGCCTTCAGATTTCTCAGGTATTTCCGTCGGGACAGGAGTTTCTGAATCTGTTCATCAAGTGCTTGGAGTTCCTCAATTACGATTTCAACGCGAGTTACCCCACTGTCGGCCATTTTCTACTTCGTGACCTAGGAGAAATGAGAGAGAGAGAGAGAGGTTAGGAAGCTACTACTACAACAGCATTGTGCTCAATTCTATAAAAACAGAGAAACTTAAACCTTTAATAAAGGAATCACATTTGTATGTCAGTAATTGTCTGCCTATCACCACAATTGTTCCTTTTGATACGCACATCACAGATTATTCAGCCTTTCTTCCTCTTTCATTTGTCAAATGGCTGCTAGGTTGTTGTAGAGCACAATAGCTCAGAAAGTGTTCAGTTACCTTGGTAAAATGCTTTAGTGAGGATTTGAACACAAGTGTCTTTAAGTGATCATTAATAAAGACCTGACACTTGATATCCGTGTGTTTATATAAACCTCAGCATGTTGATTTCAAACACGTGAAAGTTCTTTGTGTCAAGTCGTGTCACTAATCCCACACAATGCTGTGACTGTCCACTCAGATCCTAAATGTGATTCAGCTCATTGTATTTCCTGATTGTGATGTCTGTTCAGGTGAAATGCCATTATATAAATACACAGAGCTGAAGTAATTTTGTGTTAAATTCCTTTGACTTTGCTCTCTGGTGACAGTTCTCGTCTCAGGTTTCTCCAGTTTGCACTGAGCTTTCTTTTATTTATTCCCCTGACATCTCTTCCTCTCCCCTAACCGCAAGCTGATGAGCTGCAGGTTACATAATCCGTTGTAATGATGAAGTTGTTGAAGTGTCTCCCTTCCCAGAATTCTATTTATTGGCCAGATGCACTAATGTGGACGAGTAGTTTTTTTTTTAATGTATTGATGCAACACACAAGGAGAGCACAAAATAAAAAAGACAAACATGACACACTGTAATGTGATTTTATTATGTTTTATATCATGTAATTGCTATCGAGGCCACAAGCAAACCGATGTTGTCAATAACTCCACTCAGGGAGGTCATGCCTGATTTGCTCTCAGAACTTCAATGTTAATTTCCACAAACATCAGAATCTTTTCAAAGAGAACAGTGGAATGACGATTTACTTAAGTTAACTAACAGTGTACCACCCACCCCATGCCATCAGCACCCTACTTTGTATTTTAAAATGATTTATTATCTCATTTGTCAGAACATGAGGGGGAGTTGAGGTCGTTCTTGCTGGTACCAAAATCTTACCGGTGGCAGTTTTGCGAGTTAGCACACACAAACCTCTTGGGTGGCCATCTTGGAACTGACAAAACACTCAAAACGATAACATTTTGATTTTACTGTCAGGGAATTAAGGAGGAGATCCGTCACTTTTGTGTTTTGTGTCTGGCATGTCAGCTGCGACAAATTCCTAGAGAAGACCATGCTTCTCTTTTTCCATTCCTCTGATAGATATACGACTTTCTGAAATTATCAGGGTGGACAAAGCAGATCCACTTGAACCCTCAGCCCGAGAACATAAATTGGATTATTCTACATGGCTATCCTCTTAAAGTCCAGTAGCAACGCATGGGAACTGGTAGGGGTCTTTGTGCATATCCCAAAGGGGGACCAAGGGATGCCGTTTACCTCAGAGACGTTCAGGGAGGATCCCAAATTGCTCCAAATCAAGCACCTTAAGACTTCAGTGTACCATTCTCAGCCTGATGGTCTAGACACAACAACTTAATAAGATGCACAAGCAAATGCTTGTCATGGTGGGTTTGTACCTTATTTTTCTGAGAGGACTGTGCCCTTGACTGACCTGAGAAAGAAGAGGGCTCCTAACTAGAATCAGTTACTGCCCCTCTTGCTATCTGCATAAAAGTGAGGTGCCCTTTTCAACAAATTTCAACAAATATCTTCACACAATTATGCAATATATTTGATAAATCAGACCAATACTAAGTGCATACATGGAACATGCACAATCAGCTAAATCTATACCCATGGTAGATAGATAGATAGATAGATAGATAGATAGATAGATAGATAGATAGATAGATAGATAGATAGATAGATAGATAGATAGATAGATACTTTATTAATCCCAAGGGGAAATTCACATAATCCACATAAGATGGTGGATGCTCCTGTAGTTTGCTCCCAGATATCAGGTTAAGCTTCTTCCACTTCCTATTCCAAATTATTGGTTCATTGGCAAGGGTGCTATGAAATTAAGGAAAGTAAGGTGCGGGTTGTCTATTTGAATAAACAACCTAAACAGTGATGAGAGTTCAAAGCAGATATTCTGTCAATCCGAGAACTGATTAAAGAAAGTCCAGCACGGACCTCACTGCTTGAATATAACATATAACTGACCCAGGTAGTTGTCTGAGAATGCCTGTAAACACTCCCGGAAACAATATGAGCAGAAGTGAAACTTAAGGTCAAACAAATGCTGGATCTAGGAACTATTGAGGAACTTTTTAGTCCCTGGTCCAGTCCTATTGTATTGGTCCTAAAGGTCGATGGCAGGTAGCAGTTTTGCAATGACTTACAGGTTTCCCGCATATCTGATGTTGTGAGTGCACAAACTAATCGAGCAACTCAAAAAAGCATGATATTTGACCACCATTAACATGCCAAAGGGGTATTGGCAAATTCCCTTAAAGGAATCCGTCAAGGAAAAAAAAACATATTTAGCACCCTTAGTGGTCTCTGGCAGTATCGAATCCTCTCATTTGGGTTACACAGGACACTGGCCACCTTCCAATGTCTGGTGAACAGAGTGGTATGGCCCATAACTCTTATAGTGCTGCCTACCAGAATGACATGGAACACATGCAGCAGGTTCGAGGGGTGCTCCTCACACTATATAACAGTGGCATTAACATTATTTTGGACTAATTGAGGTCAGATAATTGTACTATAGTAGAATTCAACCACAGTGTACCATAGTTAATGCTGTACTCAACTGCCCTGTCCATAAACCAGGTGGCAAGTGCAAGCATTCCTGGCATTTGTGGGGTACTACTGCAGTAGTGTACCTCATTTTTCCTAAAGGGCTATGCCCTTGACAGACCTGACAAACAAGAGGGCTCCAAATATAGTGGTTTGGGGCGAAAAAAATGGAAACAGGCCCTTACATCTGCACCTGTATTGTTGGGTTTTTCTATGCCTTTTATTGCCTAAACTGACATTTTGGTCACAGGTCTCGGTGTCGTGTTGAGCAAGAGTGTCGTTTGTGTAGAACACCCCATCGTGTTGCTGAGCCAGAAACTGTTGGACCTTGAAACCAGGTATGAGACTATTGAAAGGGAAGTATTGGTGATTAAGTGAGTTATTCTTCAGCTGAGGTACTACCTGCATGGCCATGAATTCCCCCTAGTCATCGACCATGCAACTTTATTGTGGATGGCGCTGCACAAATAGTCAAACCAACAGGTCACTCGATGTTGCTGGGTTCCCTCCATGTCAATGGCGATGTTCTTTCTCTGAGATATGGCCTCACGGTTCTGGAAACCTGACCCAGTTGGTCTGGTCTGGGCTGGGGTGGGGCATGTCACACACATGTGCTCTGGAGAAAACTTCAAGTCTCATATAAATGTAATTACACTCCTAACCAGGTGTTGGTGCTGTTGCCTAATGCTTTTTCTCGTCCTCTTTCTGCAGAAGCAGTGATTGACCGTTGTATCCTGAATAATAGTCACGTCAAGTTCCCAGCAACCTGAACCCACTTCTTCTTGCCCCGGCTGATGATATGTAAACACAGACACTTGTCATTTGAGGGGACATCCTCTGAAAGTGTGGAGTATTTTTACAAGGAATTCAATTTAATTCTTTAAAAACTGCTAAAGAGACAACTTGTACTGTGTTAATGATATACAGAAAAAATGTCTGCATGTGTATTGTGTGCTCAGTTTGTACAAAATACTTCACTGCAGCAATCCTATTAGATGGAATAGCACGAGGATTATAAAGATGATTCAAAATCAGTCAAGGGTGCTTTTAAAAATAAGCAAAACTTATAAAACAATTATAAAAAATATAACAGGAAGAGTGTTCTCATCTAAATGTAATTCCTTTGTTAAAGGTTTAAGTTCTGCTGTTTCTATAGAATTGTGCACAATGCTGTTCTTTGAAGTATTACATTTATTTGTTAATTTCAGTTCCTAATTCACTAATGAGTTCATCAAATCACAGATGTCTTCATTATATTTGTTTGTCCAGAGCCGCTCAGGGCCTTCAGTGGTCTCTCCTCACAGCTCCACGGTGGTCCAGCTGCTGGCTCTCTGCAGTTTGCTTCTTCTCCCTGTAACTGCTGTTTGTTTCTTTGTTTTTATGGACAGTTTAACATTCTTTAAGCATAACAGCGAGCAGGACATTAAATCAGTGGTTTAAAATGAGCTGAGGATGTGCCCAGTGATGGTCTGACACTCCATCCTGTCCTGCACCCAGTGCTGCTCAGAGCCAATTTACTGGGTCTTTACAAGTGTTATTTAGACCAAAAGAAGCCATTATGAAGGTCTTGGTACAAAACAGTATTAGACACATATAAAAAAAAACGACCTGTGTGTGTGTGTGTGTGTGGGTGTGTGGAGCAGTCCACTCTGCTCGCATCAACCATAGCCAATGGAGTTGGTGTAAAGATGTAGAAGCTTATACAAGTGTGACTTGCCCTTGGTAAGATGGCGCATGCCTGCACTTTTAATGTTTCTCAACACTTGCATACCCCTCACTTCTCACTCAACCCAAGCAGACAAACTCAGCTTTATGCTACATGCGTGTTGTACATTCACACAATGAGCTACCATACGTTTACCTGAGACCGGTTCCTGCCTGTCCCGCTCAATTTGTGCCACAGCTGCACTCGACTACACGTCCATCTCAGATAAGACACGACCTGCCCGGCCCAATTAGCTGACGCCTCTGAAGGTTCTCTAATAAGTAGTACATATAGAAAGCAACTGTCAAAAGAGGTGTGAATTTGATTGATGACTTTAAGCCCCGCCCCCAAAATATGACTTATGAAAATATGAAATATGAAAATATAAAAATATGATTATGAAAATATAATTTATGTAAATATAAAACTATAAAAGTATGAAAATGTATTTATCTATACTAATAAAAGGCAAAGCCTTCACTCACTCACTCACTAACTCACTCACTCACTCACTCACTCACTCATCACTAATTCTCCAACTTCCCGTGTAGGTAGAAGGCTGAAATTTGGCAGGCTCATTCCTTACAGCTTACTTACAAAAGTTGGGCAGGTTTCATTTCGAAATTCTAGGCCTAATGGTCATACCTGGAAGGTATTTTTCTCCATTAACTGTAATGGAGTTGAGCTGGAATGACGTGGGGGGCGGAGTTTCATGTGACATCATCACGCCTCCCACATAATCACGTGAACTGACTGTCAACGCAGTGCGTAGAAAACCAGGAAGACCTCCAAAAAGTGCTTAAGAAAACATGCATTATATAATTGAGAAGGCAGCGAAACAATAAGAAGCGAGCGAGTGACATATACAAGCATATTCATGAGTGCTGCTACCTCGGAAAGAAAGCAAGGTGTAAACCTAAACTTTAAATTAAGTTCATAGACAGGCTACCGCTGGCGTTTCACATGTCCACAGGTAATGCGGGATACAAGTTTAATGAGAGGACGCAGGATATAAACGAGAGTTTTGATCACTTTGTAATTAAGTTAAAATTGTAGGTGAAGGGGTGGGCTTATGCAAATTCCGAGAGACTGTGTTTGTGGGGATTGACAGTTAAGGCGGTTGGGGGAGTCACGTCATCATCTCCCCTCCCATTCATCTCATTTCGCTCTGAGCTGAGCTCATGGCTACCGCCGTCTTCCGAAGCAACTTCGTCAGACTGCCACCAAATACTCACAGAAAAATCCACAAGTTAATACACACGCGGTCTCTAGAGTTTCTCCACACTGAATCCTCCAGGCACTACTTACAAAAGGTCACATTGACAATCGTGTTACGTTATTTTAAAATCTTTCCTTTTCTTAGCACAAGCACAGCTGAGAAGCTTCGATGCATGTGCTCCATAACGCGTTAAAAAATAATGCATTTAATCACACTTTGCATTACAAGCAAAGGGGAGCTTTTGTCAATGCATGATTTCCTGGTACACGGATTACATTGATCAGCGCATCCCAATTCATTTTACCCTCGCACCACCTTAGTTTGAGAAGAATTATGAAAAAATATGAGGTTAACACAGAAAAACAGATCACCAATTCAAGCTTTATGAATAATCGATTCGCCATCAATAATTGTTTTGGTAAAGCCATCCTCCTTCCATTTTATAATTTTTCCGCCATTAGCCATAATTAAATGAACGGTAAATAAAGTAAGAGCAAAGCGAGGGTGACTTATTTAGGCAGGCATATATATGACAGCAACACTCATGACAATGTAAATCATGTTACTTTATCATTAAAATGTTTCCTTTTCTTTTTCATTACTTCTTTAACACACTACTTCTCCGCTGCGAGGCGCGGGTATTCTGCTATATATATATAATATATGAATGACCTCCAAAGAGCGCTGAGACCAAAGCCTTTCTCTCTTAACACTGCAGAGGACACAAAACTAATTTTCTTTAAACGCCGGTAAGGCACATTACCAGAGGCACAAATTTGAACGTTCACATAAAAAATGTAATTTCTATACCACAGCCGTCGTGTAGCGCCTTTCAAAAGGGATCTACTACCGAGAGATGATCCATATACATTTTAGCTGCTGTTAGTTACTTACCTGTTGTGTTACACAGTCTTTAAAATGTAGTTTACCCGCAACCACTCCAGTAGTGCTCATTGTACCTGTACTTCTTAAAACGTTAGTGTTTTACTGTTTAATAACTTATAGACTATATTTTATTATTTTTCCCTTGCACTCAGTGACCAAAGCTATACACACACATATAGACACAAACATACACACAAGTATATGTATGTGTATATATATGTATGTATGTATATATATATATATATATATACACACACACACACCCCTATCTACATTATATATATATATATATATATATATACACACACACACACACATACATACATACATACATACATACATACATACACACATATATATAATTTGTGTGTGTGTATGTATGTATGTGTGTGTATATATGATGTAGATAGGTATGTATATATATATATATATGTGTATATGTAGATATGTATATAGATATGTAGATATGAAGATTTGTATGTGTATATATATGTATATATATATATATGTATGTATGTGTGTGTGTGTGTATGCATGTGTGTGTGTGTGTGTGTGTATATGACAGCAGCAATCCAAGCTGTGAGAAAACAGTAAAAAGGAGGCAAGTCAGACTTCATGGTACATTTTCTGATGCAGCTACCGAAAACAACTTTGTGACGCTGCCGCCAAATACACAAAACAATTACTTTGACAATCATGTTACATTATTTTTAAAATGTTTCCTTTTCTTTTTCATAACTTCTTTAACACATGAAATCGCTGCGAAGCGTGAGTATTTTGCTATATATATATATCACAGCGACACTCATAACAGTGACAAAACAATTACATTGACAATCATGTTACATTATTTTCAAAATGTTTCCTTTTCTTTCTCTTTTCTTCTTTAACACACTACTTCTCCGCTGCCAAGCGCGGGTATATATATATATATAGATATATATATATATATATATATAGATAGATATGAGAACAAAATATATATATATATAGATAGATAGATATATATATATATATAGATATGAGAACAACACTCACATCAATGACAAAACAATTACATTAACAATCATGTTACGTTATTTTACGTATTGTACCTTCTTTAACACACTACTTCTCCGCCATGAAGCGCGGTTTTTCTGCTAGTATATATATATATATATAGCTATACTAATAAAAGGCAAAGCCCTCACTGACTGACTGACTGACTCATCACTAATTCTCCAACTTCCCGTGTAGGTAGAAGGCTTTGCCACAGGATTCACATCTCCCTGCTGATAACTGCAGCCTTTTTATTTAATCCACGGCTTCTCCGCTGTTTTATTGTTCATTTATTACGATTATAGTTCTTGTGTACATATTTTAGACTTACTTTACATTGTTCATGTACTCATTTCCTTTATCATTCCAACCGTACCCCCATTAACATGTCTATCGAGGTGATCACCTTCGATCAAAGAACTATCACTTACCGAGTGGTTTCCATGCCCGGAGATGGCACCTACCTTTTCCGTTCTCTTTGTTACATATTGCACGGCCATATCAGGCTCACTCTTGATATCCGGAGGAACATTGTGTCTTATGTATTGAATGACTGGGACAGGTTCAAGGTGTGGACTGATGACGGTACAGGAGATAATTAGACTACACAGGAGCACTAGAAGAGTGAAATGCTTAAGCGATTCACCTATGGTTCTGCATGTGAGTTGATGGCTTCCGCTGAATTGTTCGGTTGTCGCTTTCAAGTGTACCGAAATGGCCAAATATTTTACACTTTTCGACAACCGCCAATGCCTCTTAAACATCTTAGATTCACAGGTGACAATTTCAGTAGTGGACACTTTGATGTTTATGAATGTTTAAACTCTCAAAAGCTGGATGTGATTTTATCGATGAAACCGGTTGTATGCTTACAATGCTTGACAGATGCCGAATGTCTCTTCAACAGAACAAGTCCTACAAATACTGTTGTAATTAAAACAAACCATGAAACTCAAACCGATTATGACAGCAGCAATCCAAGCTGTGAGATTTGACACAAGATTACTGTTCACATGGCCAACTGTACGTTGCATGCTCAAGAGTAAGCTCAGCACACAGCTTGGTCATATTACAACCGGAGGGCCGAACTCACAATATATACAAAGAGATCCTTAACAAATAATTATTGGTATATTTTCCCTCAGTTTAAAAAGGTTTACTTTTCTTCCTAATAAAAATTTTAAGGCAGTACTTTGCCGCTGCGAAGCGCGGGTATTTTGCTAGTAAGCTATAAATTTAGGACACGTGGGTTTATTTTATAAACATTAGGTTCAAAATTAATATTGTGAAATTAAATATACACTTATCTTGCAGTCATAGCTATGCCTATGTGTAACTTTCTGAAAATATTCACAGACCCGCGCTTATAAACTCACGGCCACATTTTATAAGCACTAGATTCAAAACTAATATTATAAAATTAAATATACACTTATCCTGCGTGCAAAGCCACGCATATGTACGACTACATAAAAACACTCTAAAATATTCACACAACCGCTCTAAGTTATAAACTAATAGTAAGAAAATAAATATACTGTAATATCTCTTCCCAGATGGGCAAGTGGTAGTAAATTATCAAATAAAAGAACTAATCAATGGTTTTTATTCACTTTCCTTCTTACTTCAACAAGCTGACAACCACAACATAGTCAGGACAAAGAAAAACACGCACCACTAAAAACCCTACCCCCATACAAGAAAATAAATATACAATTTTCTAAAAACGATATGGACTCTCTGCTCTAAGTTGTAAGATCACGACACAGCCATAACTAAAACAATTTTCACACCCCTCTAAGTTATAAGTTCACGACAAGCGTCTTTATCTTTCCTGCACAGCCATAACTGAAATATTCACCCCTCAAGCCAGACTAAGTTGTAAGATCACGACACAGCCATAACTAAAAACGATTTTCACTCCCCCCATCTAAGTTATAAACTAATAGTAAGAAAATAAATATACAATTTTCTAAAAACGTTATAAGCTGCATTAGACTCAAAAGCAAGAAAATACATAGCCACTCCTAATGCCTGCGCGCCTCTTTGTAAATTTCATCGGTTCCCCCATCGGAATGTGCCAGATATAATCGATCACGGCCTGTCTCTCCCCACAGGGAGTCGGCGCCTTTCATGTTATCAATTAACAAAAGTCTTAATCTAATTTAATTAAACGTGTTCTATTTTTATATCATAAAGTAAAATATTTATTCTCACCCCGAATCAAAGCGATTAAGAATATATACACTCCTTCTGATTTTTACTAAAATTCTTAACACGCTTTTCAGCACTGTCTCTGCGAACACCCCACTAAAAATAAATATACAATATTCTAAAAACGATAGGGACTCTCTGCTCTAAGTTATAAGTTAACGACACGCGTCTTTATTTGACAAGCACTTAGACAATATGTTCCTCACCCTTGCAAATCACATTCGTAACTGTACTACTTGACAGTAACATCATTTTACCAAACATTCTGCTGAGTATCTTTTCCACCGCTGGTCTACATAGTACCCAGTTCTAAATGGTACAACTGTAGGATTGTAAACTACAAATAGAGGTGCCATATCTCTTGAGGTGTAGTGCCAGAGCATTTAATCTTTTAATCCGATACACAGACTGGGATGGGTATGTTACTGTACTCATTGACTATTTGTGAAATTAGCTTCATTAGGTTCTGAAAAGAAATGCACTCAAATTATGTATAAAAGAAAAACATCGCTGAACTTCCGTTATTCAAATGGCGTATTTCTAGGCCTAGCTGCCGTGTGGTGTGGTTTTTGATTATTTATTTATGTCACGCACAAATCTATCTAAAAGGCGCCAGCAATGTTTTTTAAGATTTACAGATTATTTTCCTGCTCTGTTGTTATGCATGCGAGTTGCCTCCATCAAGTGTCTCTCACCTCTCCACACCAACCAGATTGCCGTGCTAACGGCCACTTCCCTCTCATGCAGGCGAGCAGAAACCGGCTGGATAAGTGTGTGCACCTTACATTTGGAACAGAGGACATGAAGTAACCATGCAGAGGTGGAGGGAGAAGGGATTTTCTGTTTCCAGTGGAACAGCAGAGGAGAGGCAAATCGTTCCATTAACAGGAATGTGCTACAGTTTGCTTGGTGGATGTGAAAATGCTATGATATTGGGCGAAAGAAGAAGCACTAACTGACCGCTCTGCAGTCTGGCAACCTTGTGCTAGGAGCAGCAATGCATTGTATTGACTGGGAAGCAGCACCTGTCATCAAGACTGTCCACTCACTTACAGCAGAGCTAAACGTGCCCCTGCTTCATCAGCCTCCTTCATGCATACTCTCTCTTTCTCTAACTCTCTCTCAGGAGGAACATGAGATGTCGTCAAAGCTCGGAGGAAAAGGAGGCCGCTCAGTATTCTCGCAGAATCGACCGACACCTGCGCTCTGAGAGTCAGCGGCAATGCCGTGAGATCAAGCTTCTTCTCCTTGGCACCAGCAATTCAGGAAAAAGCACCATAGTGAAGCAGATGAAGATAATCCACAATGGTGGCTTTAACTTGGAGGCCTGCAAGGAGTACAAGCCCTTGACTCCCTGACAAGAATCATAAGAGCCCTGGCAACCCTCAAATTTGAGATTCACAACCCTGACAGAGCCTATGATGCTGTTTGCACTGACTGGTCCTGCTGAGAGCAAAGGGGTTCATGAAGAGGCTCTGGGGTTGACCCAGGTTTCCAAGAGTGCTTCTGTCGCTCCAATGAAAGTCACTTGGAGGATAACACGGCTTACTATCTTAATGACCTTGATCGCATTGCTGCTTTGACTATATCCCCAACCGTTGAAGACATTCTTCAGTCCTGAGACATGACAACTGGGATCGTAGAAAACAAGTTTACCTTTAAAGAGCTGACATTCAAAATGGTAGACGTGGGTGGACGGTGCTCCGAATGAAAAAATGGGTTCACTGTTTTGAAGGGGTCAGTGGCTATGACCCTAAGCTGTATGCCGATAATCAAATGGTATGTACAATGGCTTTCATTTGTTTATCCTGGGTGTCTCACCAACTTCCTCCTGACAAAACTCAGACTGCTTGAAGAGCAAAATTTCCAGTAAATACAGATATTTTAGTGGAGGCCCACAGTGACAAAGCTTTAGGACAGGGCTTTCTATATTTTTCCCTGACTTTACATGATACACTAGAACTTCTGATTCCCCAGGTACATTTGGCATGCTACATAATGCAGAAGGCAAAAACATCTGATTAGCATCAAATTTTCTTTACACCAAGGTTGTATGCGCATTTAGCTCGGATTGATTAATCCGGGAAAGGAAATTTTAGGCTTGCTCAGACTGAATCTGGGTGTAATATGAAAACAGTATTAATAAACAGTGGCTTGGGTTTTCTTTATCAGGATCATTTGAATAAGCCACAACCATCCATACATTTTCAGGATGTGGTATCAGAACCTGTTCCTGCAGTTTTGGGGTAAACTATTCTAAATCAGACTTACATTGCATAAACATAACCAACATGATAAGGACCCAACCTTTTAAGTTCATTTGTGAACATGATTAATCCAAGGCCAGCGTCAGGCATAAGGTCTGGCATGCCACCTACTATATTTAGGGCTCCTGGCATTGCAGGAAACAGGGCCAATTTAGAGCTCGTAATTAACCAGATTTACATGTTTTTGTGAAAAACCAGCAGAAAGCCCATGTAGCTAGAGAGAGAACATGTAAACATTATACAAATAGGGGCAGTACTGCTACCTTCTGTCCCCCATGGTTAGACTTCAAAAAATTCACTTTCCTCAACATGGTAAAAGTGCACAAACTGACATATTTACAGTCAACAAGATTTAAGAGAGACTCTGATACATTTTATATATCCATCATTTGTTTTTTGGCTAAATGTTATCAATGCAGAATGGCCGCTGTATTGGTAAATTGTTATTTTATGCATATTTTAATCTGGGCCATTTTGCAAATTTTCGTTTAATCCCTTTAACATTCCACACTTTTTTAATGTGGGCTTCCCTTAATGCATGGCAAAAATTACAGCCAGGATCCTGTAGCATTTGAAAGTGTTACTACATCTGTAGTGGCCATAATTTGTAATACTTTGTAATACCTTGTTGACCTGAATATGGCATTCTCTCAGATCTATTCCGTGGTTTGCCAGATTTGTGCTAATTAGGGATATTATCAGGATAATGCAGGAAAAGTTAAGATGACAATTACCACCAAAAATATAGTGTACTTTAAACATAACATTTAGGACATATCTTCTTAGGGACAGAAAATGCTATGTTAAAGAAAGGTTATAAGTAAATAAAGTGTTAAAGCTTAGGCACCAAAATGTGACCATAACATACAATCCAGCAAAAGGATGGAGTGATAATAGCTTGAATCTAAATGACAATGCATTTAGGGTTAAATTGTTATTTACTAACAATGAGGCGGGCATTTCCCTAAAGCCTGACCACACCAACAGAGAGACAGTAAGCATGCCATTAACTGTATAGTGCACTGCAGCATGGGGTTGTCAAAAGCCGTGACACGTCACGGTAATGTAGAAAAGGGCGTGGCTTTACAGTTGGGGTGCACACGTTCTGTACATTTTTTGTTTTAACATTTCGCTTTATGCCTCTATTGATTTTTTGTGACTTCAGCATTATAGGGTCAAGTTGAATATGAATGATATCAATTGGAAAGGGCTTAAATCATGTAAACGTTATGTTTTACCGAGAGATCGTTTCTTAGGTAGCCACGTGTATTTTAAAGTTGATGTAAATGGGTATACAGGCAAACCATATGAAACTAGATCAATTTTGATATTTACACGATTAAAGCGGCTGAAATACAGTATCGGAAAGAGCTGTGTTTGTACTCGGCATATAAATAACTTTTTATCAAGTACCATAGACAGCGAGAAACCGCTGTGCTCAACGCGGAGGTTTTTAATAACTTTTCTCGCGAGCTTTTAAAGTTCATTGTGCATTTTGGTATATAAGAGAGAATCATTAGTAGGAAGTAGTTCATCTAATAATATTGTTCTTAGACCATAGGTATGTAAAAAGGCTTTGACATTTAGCCGATTAACGTGTTAACAAAGAGCAGGGTCTTATGAATTTTAAAGGCAACTTATATTCTCAAACCCCTTTGAATGGTGTGGGGTTGGTTTAATAATCGTACGATTTTCCGATTTCATTAAATAAAAAGCATGAATTGTTACAATAAATATTTTAACACTAAAGTTTGTTTCCCAAGCATTTAAAATTGGCGGTCAAATGTGTTCGCCTTACAGGGGGCTTCGTGGTTCTCGCTATTGATCAACTGAAGTTTAACACCAGAGATATCCATGTTCTGTGAAAGAAAGTTTATTTCCCCGGATTTATAAAAGGAGGCACACTTGCGGGTAAGTGAATATTTCACTTTCTAGAGTTTTTAAGACAGTTACAGCTACGCAGAACTATGCCTGACTAAAAAGCATGAAAAGTGTTTAAAAATGAGGTCGTGTGTCGTGAGTTTATATCTTAGCGCGGGTCTGTAAATATTTTCAGAAGGTTACACATAGCTACAGTATAACGGCAAGACGTGTATATACTGTATTTAATTTCTTAATGTTTATAAAATGAGGCCGTGTATGGTGAGTTTATAACTTAGAACTTTAGGAGTGAACATTTTTTAGAAAGTCACACATATGCGTGGCTTTACATGCAGGATAAGTGTACTGTATATTTAATATTAGTTTTGAATCTAGTGCTTATCAAATAAAGACGCTTGTGGTGAACTTATAACTTAGAGGGAAAGTGAAAATAGTTTTTAGTTATAACTTAGTTTGAGGGGGCTGGGGGTGAATAGCATTTTAGTTATGGCTGTGCAGGAAAGATAAAGACTCTTGTCGTGAACTTATAACTTAGAGGGGAGTGAAAATCGCTTTTAGTTATGGCTGTGTCGTGATCTTAGTTTGGTTTGAGGTGGCTGGGGTGAACATCATTTTAGTTATGGCTGTGCAGGAAAGATAAGTGCTTATCAAATAAAGACGCGTGTTGTTAACTTATAACTTAGAGCAGAGAGTTCCTATCGTTTTTAGAAAATTGTATATTTATTTTTAGTGGGGTGTTCGCAGAGACAGTGCTGAAAAGCGTGTTAAGAATTTTAGTAAAAATCAGGAGTGTATATATTCTTAATCGCTTTGATTCGGGGTGAGAATAAATATTTTACTTTATGATATAAAAATAGAACACGTTTAATTAAATTAGATTAAGACTTTTGTTAATTGATAACATGAAAGGCGGCGACTCCCTGTGGGGAAAGACAGGCCGTGATCGATTATATCTGGCGCATTCCGATGGGGGAACCGGTGAAATTTACAAAGAGGCGCACAGGCATTAGGAGTGGCTATGTATTTTCTTGCTTTTGAGTCTAATGCAGCTTATAACGTTTTTAGAAAATTGTATATTTATTTTCTTACTATTAGTTTATAACTTAGAGGGGGGAGTGAAAATCGTTTTTAGTTATGGCTGTGTCGTGATCTTACAACTTAGTCTGGTTTGAAGGGGGAGAATATTTCAGTTATGGCTGTGTAGGAAAGATAAAGACGCTTGTCGTGAACTTATAACTTAGAGGGGTGTTGAAAATCACTTTTAGATATGGCTGTGCCGTGATCTTAGTTTGGTTTGAGGTGGCTGGGGGTGAACATCATTTTAGTTATGGCTGTGCAGGAAAGATAAGTGCTTATCAAATAAAGACGCTTGTCGTGAACTTATAACTTAGAGGGGGGAGTGAAAATTGTTTTTAGTTATGGCTGTGTCGTGATCTTACAACTTAGAGCAGAGAGTCCATATCGTTTTAGAAAATTGTATATTTATTTTCTTGTATGGGGGTAGGGTTTTTAGTGGTGCGTGTTTTTCTTTGTCCTGACTATGTTGTGGTTGTCAGCTTGTTGAAGTAAGAAGGAAAGTGAATAAAAACCATTGATTAGTTCTTTTATTTGATAATTTACTACCACTTGCCTAACTGGGAAGAGATATTACAGTATATTTATTTTCTTACTATTAGTTTATAACTTAGAGCGGTTGTGTGAATATTTTATAGCGTTTTTATGTAGTCATACATATGTGTGGCTTTGCACGCAAGATAAGTGTATATTTAATTTTATAATATTAATTTTGAATCTAATGTTTATAAAATGAGGTCGTGAATTAATAAGCGCGGGTCTGTGAATATTTTCAGAAAGTTACACATAGGCATAGCTATGACTGCAAGATAAGTGTATATTTAATTTCACAATATTAATTTTGAAGCTAATGTTTATGAAATAAACCCACGTGTCCTAAGTTTATATCTTATAAATACATTTTCATACTTTTATATTTTCATATTTTCATAAATCATATTTTTATATTTTCATATTTCATATTTTCAAATTTTATTAATCATATTTTGGGGGCGGGGCTTAATGTCATCCATCATATTTGGGGGCGGGGCTTAAAGTCATCAATCAAATTCACACCTCTTTTGACAGTTGCTGTCTATATGTACTACTCTAATAAAATAAAACTGCTGAGGAGTCATTGGGTTGCTTTTTGTCCTGAAGACCACACACAGCTAGTATGAGTAATAAATTCATTTTTATCTAAATATTGCACCTAAACTCAGGTGTTACCCTTTCTAATTCTGGATGAACCACAGGCCACGATATTAATTAACAAATGGAGGCCTTTATCAAACTGTTCACACATGTTCAGTATACGAGTATCTTCTATAGCCCGTGAGTGTGTTGCCATGCACCTCAATAATGTGGTTATTCACAGATTCCTGGTCTCTAAAATGCCATGTAAATGTCGGGTTATCAGAGGTAGATTTCGCCGTGAATAACCTGGTTAATTAACCCTGTAAACCGTTAAACGGGTAACACTTAAGGATTCAGCCTGTGAGTGTCTTTACTTCACACACACGCATCCCTCCCAGTTATTATTATTATTATTACCTAAGCAGCAGCAGATGTAAGGCAAGAAGCACACATGCTGGTATGACGCCCCTTTAATAAAAATAATAATTTGCATTTATAGAGTGCCTTTCACAAACCCAAGGTCGCTTTACATACAGTAAAAAAAAAAATTACACAGAAGAGGAAAACTTCAGTTGAGATTTAAAAGTAGAGAAAGAGGAGCAATCTCAGAGAGACTGAGGAAGAGAGTTCCAGAGTTGAGGCGCCATAACACTGAAGGAGCTGCCTGCCCTCCCAGGGTGGAGAGTCTGGTGTGTGGAACAATAAGGAGGACCTGAGAGAGTGACAAGGAGTGTAAGGAGCTAGGAGCTGAGTGAGGTAGAGGAGGTCAAGGTTATGTAGGACCTTGAAGGTGAGAAGACGAATCTTGAATTTAATCCTTAATGGCACTGGTAACCAGTGAAGCTGGGAGAGAACGGGGGGATGTGAGCAAAACGCTTTGTGTGGCTGCCGAGTTCTGCATGCACTGTAGACTCTGTGTAGATTTAGGGAGGCCGATGAAGAGGGAATTGCAGTAATTGATATGAGACTTTATGAAACAATGAACCAGAGTTTAGGCCTCATTAAAGGGCAGAAACAGATGGAGGTGGGCAATGTGATGGAGATGATAGAATAAAATTTTGGAAAGAGACCTAAGAGCTCAAAGTTAAGTGATGAATCAAACAAAACACCAAGATATCTGACAACAGGAGCAGGTTTGACGAGTGAACCATCAACAGAAACAGAGAAATTGGATGCCTTAGAAAATTGGGAGTTTGGGCCGACCAGTAACACTTCTGGTTTATTGGAATTAAGTTTGAGAAAGTGATTTTCCATCCATAGCTTAAGATCAGTGATGTAGTCAGTGAGTGTGCTGGGAGGTGAATCTGTAGGGGAGTCTGTACTAAGATATGCAGGGCTCAATCACACAGCCAAGGAGAACACATTCATAAAGTGTCCCTTTGTTTAAATATATTTAACAAACACAAGGAAATGATCACAGGCTTCTGTTTCTGGTGGCTGATGATGGCGCTGAACTCTTTTTAGCTCAGTTGGAACTCCAGATTACTTACATGTGATTTTTAATAACGCAGGTTCTTCGTCTTATCCCGGTTACAAGTGGCCTTGTAAACACACCTGCGCTTACAGGACTTCTTACACACCTCTTGTAAAACACACACCTTGCTTTCTAGTTTATTACACAGTAAAGTCCTTTCAAGCTTCATCAGTACACTTCAGACTTGAATGAAAGTTCACCATTAATGTCAGGAGGAGTAGTAAGAATTACATCATTCCAAGGAATTAGTATCACCTTCCACAATGTCTCCTTCGTAAGAATTACATTAAAAATGTACAGTTTAAGTATTGAAGTTCATTGAAGTCGATGATGTAGTTGTACACCCAGTCTTAATACACTGCAAGATACTGATGAGCTACAGTGATGTGCTCTCAACACACAAGCTGTCATCAAATAAAGTTACATTGTGACAAAATCAAAAAGTGGGACCCCTGGGTCATGTCCTGTGTGGAAACATGAGAGCCAGGAGTGTATCACTGCCATTCAGAACACTTCAGTCATTAACTCACGAATGGAGGTGTCACCCCCGATGACATGGCCAGTACTCTAAGAGCACTCCACCTCACACTTTATGCTGCTGATCTGCTTCACGCATGCATGAATAATTTACAGCGTAAACACGCATGTTACTCCCTGATTTGTACTCCACATGGATTTACACCCCACAAGGGGTACATTAGTGACCATAATGAGAATATTATGGAAGGACTTGCTTCTTCTGCATGTATTCATTGTACCTTGTGCTGGATTAAGCTTGCTGTGCTCCTCGCTATGCACCACAGATCGGGTAGTGACAGGGACGGCCTCCCAAGTGTATAGCGCTAGCCGCTTGCATCACAGATTCTGTAAGGATGCATACGTTAACTTCATGTACTCAAAAGCTCAACCAGCAATTTAGCATTTCAAAGTACCATCACAGAACAGCCACCAAGACTACTGCTCTGGTCCCTTTGCGCTCACAGAGTTCCCATCTTTGGCGCATTGACTAGCTGTACCAAGCAGTGGTGGCATGGGACTGGCATGTTCTATTGTTTGAAGTTGTGCTCAAGGCAGCTGGCAGCTCTTTTTTCTTCCAGTCTATCAGTGCAGATGCTTTGCAAATACTATCTTATTATAAAGAAAGAGTATAAAAAACTGGCCAAGTAACTATGGGCCAGTAAACTTATCATGCATCTCAGGAAAGTTCATGCTAGGAATTACTAAGGAAAAGCGTGAGCAGCACATGGCAAGAACAGGACTTTTACTGAAAAATCAGTATTGGTTGAGTCGACGGTGGTCATGTGTTACTAATATGCTGGAATTCTTTGAGGAAGCAACAAAAGATATGATCAGACCTGTTGAAATGATGTTACTTATTCAGTCTTCATAAAATATTTGATAAGGTACCACATGAGACATTGGGCATCAAACTACAGGAAGTGGTAGTTCACGATGTGGTGTGTAGATGGCTGCTGATCTGTCTAAAACACAGGAAGAGTGTAAATGAACAAATGAACAAGCCTTCTTCTATCTGAGTAGGTTCTACGGTCACGTCCTCCAGAGTCTTCAGTTCCATGCAGATATTAACGGGCCTCTCCTAATGTTTGCTGGGTGCAGTCCTACCGAGTGAAGCTCTCTCGTCGGTCTCACTTCACTTGAGATCCCCATTCTGCTGGGTGTCTTTCTTCAGTAAGAATCAAACCACCTCACATTTGGACACCAAAACTGTGGAAGAAATAAACATATTAGTTAGAGAAAGAAGCTGTCTAGGCTTGGGTGTAGCTTTGTATTTCTTTTCCGTTTCTTCCTTACCGTTCATGTTTATATATGCTTGTATATACTGTAATAGAACCTCCTCGAGTTGGGTAAATACAGGATACCTCGGGATGATAAAAATAAGAGAAAAGTGAACACCGCTGCGAACAGAGTTCCGCTTCAGACGTCCATCTCTCATAACGGACAAGACCAAATCTACAAGGAATGCTTTAGTGAGGATTTGAACACAAGTGTCTTTTTAAGTGATCATTCACAAATAGCGGATACGTTATATCAGAGTGTTTAGATAAATGTCAGCATGTTGATTTCAATCACGTTAAGTTCTTTCTCAAGTCGTGTCACAAATCCCAAACAATGCTGTGACTCTCCAAACAGATCCTAAATTTGATTCAGTGCATTGTATGTCATGATTGTGGTGTCTGTTCAAGTGAAATGCCATTACATAAATACACACAGCTGAAGTCATTATGAAGTTAAATGGGGGACATGTGTGAGGGTCTACGTAACAAAGAATCTGGGCGTGCGAATAAAAATATCTTATGTTGTTGGGAAAGGTCACCCAAAAACCCTTCTATGATAAAACACGCAGTCTAAAAGGGCAAAACAAAATGTGACAAGTTAGACGATGCATGACATGTTTTAGTGGGGAGTACATCACACCCTGCATGTGCTGACACCAATAAACTGGACTCATTGGGAAGCCTGTGTTTCATTAACAAAAGCCAGACGTGATATTTCAGAAACATAAACCAAACACACAATAGTCTTATATACAATGTATTTACAAATATGTATGTTACTCTGTATTAAGGGAAATGTATGTTTAATCTTATTTCAAATCTAATCCTAAAAACATGCATATGACATATGTAAATGTATATAAATATTCGTGCAGTGTGAAACGGCCCTCTGCCTGTAACAGCTGCACGTCCTCCTTCTGTGTGCAGACGAGCTGCGCCATGAAAAGTGCGCTTACAGTTAAAGCATACAGCATTAATAAGGTAACAAATAAATTATTCTATAACCCTTTTAACAATTTAAAGAACAAGATAAAATAGAAAAGAAAATCATGTTAGAGTGTCTCTAATTTGATCTTTTTATTTTTTGTGCTCTCTTTGTACGTTGCATCAACACTACAAAGCCAAATTGATAATCAATATTAGTGCACCAGGCCAGAAAAGAGAATTCTGGGAAGGGAGACGCTTTCAACAGCTTCATTAGTGGAGCAGATTATGTAACCTGCAACTCGTCAGCCTGTGGTTAGGGAAAAGAAGAGACGTCAGGGGAATAAATAAAATAAAGCTCAGTGCAAACTGGAGAAACCTGAGACGAGAACTGACACCAGAGAGCAAAGTCAAGGAATTTAACACAAAATGACTTCAGCTGTGTGTATTTATATAATGGCATTTCACCTGAACAGACATCACAATCAGGAAATACGATGAGCTGAATCAAATTTAGGATCTGAGTGGACAGACACAGCATCGTCTGGATTAGTGACACGACTTGACACAAAGAACTTTCACGTGTTTGAAATCAACATGCCGAGGTTTATCTAAACACACAGATATCAAGCATCAGGTCTTTGTTAATGATCACTTAAAGACACTTGTGTTCAAATCCTCACTAAAGTATTCATGACAAAGATATAAAATATCAAAACACAGGACTGAGCACACACTTCTATATTATGTTGTTAGATTTTTAACTCTCTTACACTTTCTGTGTATGAAGTAGCAGGAGCCATTGTGCTCTACAACATCCCAGCAGCCATTTGAAAAATGAAAGAGAAAGAAAGCCTGAACAATTTGTGTTGTGCCTATAAAAAGGAATACATGTGAACTTACACAATATTTATCTGAGCATAAATAGCAAGAATAGACAACTGAGAGAAACAGCAGGGCTGAAAAGTGAAGAAGTTCAGTGCAACCCGATAGGAGAACTTGAGAACTTTAACCTCAAAATGGCTTCCGCATCATACAAATGATAATGATAATAACACTTAAATTAAAAAAATAAACCATGAAATAAAGTATAAACATATGAAATAAAGTATCAAGTATGATATTAGCCTTGATGAGGGGTAATATATAAAATGACATTTCATGTTAACACTCCTGAAATAAGATAATTAGAATGTTCAGTCGATAGTCAAAGCACTGCCTCAGATTAATAAAATACAACTAAAGAATCAAGACCCTAACTTAAAAACCCTAACTTGAAAGCATCATTGTGATGATAAATAAAGGCGTTTCCTATTCAATAATTTTACAATACCAGATGCTTCATCATTTCACCGATGTCCTTTGTTGTCGTTTTCTTCCTTACATTTTCTAATCTCATTTTTCAATTAAATGGCTGTGTTGACTGGCAGCACTGGGCAGTAACCCACCGAGAGTGACTTGTGCCAGGAGCACATCGGCGGGGATTTCAACGTCATTTATAACAAATCAACTCACCAACATGTCAGACGATTTGCAGACACAATCTGACAGAGTGGCACAAAAGTCACAGCAGTGCTTAGCAGTCCTGTTGGTTTATTATGGGGCTGATTATCAGACATTTTAAGAATTAAACTCAATTCGTATAAAGAATATTGATGTGCAGTAATAAACACAATCAGAATACACTGATAACAATAATAACTAGCCGACGCCCGCCGTAGCATACGGAGGTATAAGAATAGGAATGGAAAACGGTGAGAAAGGAATTGAGAAATCAAGAAGAAAGAAATACAGTGGAACCTCGGTTCACGAACGTCTCGGTTCACGTACAACTCGGTTCATGACCAAAAAGCTCGCCAAACTTTTGCCTTGGTTCACAACCACACACTCGGTATACGAACAAGCCAGTTTCCCTTGCCTGCCTGCCTGCCTGCCTGCCTGCCTGAGCTGAGCTGAGAGAGAGAGAGAGAGAGAGAGCAAGAGCGAGCAAGCACGTGCCTGCTGGGGAGGGGGAGGAGGAGATTCCTGCACGTGTTTGCCTGCCTATCTGTAGGCTGTAGTGCAAGCGAACCATCCCCCCCACCGCAGGCAGCCTGAGAGAGAAAGAGAGCTGCCTGGCTTTTTCATTTAAGCAAAGCCGCTCCTTGTTCATTGTTTTCAGTAAGACGTGCACTCTCTTTGTGCTCTACAGTATTTTATGTGCTTTTGCAGTTAACTATGGCTTCTAAGCAAGTGAAGAGTGGTGAGAAGAAAGTTTTGAAGAAAATTGAAATCGAAGTAAAGAAAGAAATTACAAGAGGTGGAAAAACTGTTTACCAGTTTACTCATTTACCAATCTGAGAACCCTCGTGCTTTCAAGCAGCACAATGTAAACCAAGCCAGACTGCCAGTAATGTGGGGGGCAAACATGAAGGGTTGTTTTACAAGAACTTTGTTTTTGGAATGGCTGCATGAGGCTTTCACTCCCACCAGCTAAACAGCTAAAAGCACCAGAAACCCAAGAAATCACAAGAGAGAAAACACCTGAAGGAAAACACTTCATGCTAGAACTTGACTCATGCAAGGTTAGTTTTCTTGGTGGTTTTTGTATTACGGATTTTTCAAAAGTTAATTTTTCAGTTCATAACGCGATTTGTTGCAATGCTACTTTTTCAAATGTTCACTTTTTTCCTTGTGCTTAAAACTCATGAAAGTGTTTACAGATGGAGTTTGTTATAGCGATTCGGTGCAATGTAACTTTTCTCTTTTTTTCAAATGTTCCTTTTTTTTCGCTGTGCTTAAAACTCATTTTTAAAAAAATGCTGCGCGAGCACGTGCTACAGAGAGATTAGAGAGCGCGGGCAGCTGACAGGGAAGGGATGGGGGGGAGGATAGTGGGTGGGTGGTGTGTGTGTGTGTGTGTGCGCGTGCGCTACAGAGAGAGAGAGAGATAGCGCGTGAGCCAGCCTGCTCCTGTAGCTGAGGGTGGGAGGGAGGGGCTTTGGTGGTGTATGGTGTGTGTGCTACAGAGAGAGAGAGAGCGTGAGCGAGCCAGCTCGTGTAGCTAAGCAGGGAGCCTGGGTGTTTTGTGTCAGTGTTATTCAATGTTTTTACATTAGTTTACTATTACACTGTGCATTCTATGGTGTAATTAACTATATTTGTGCTTAATCTTTACATATATTTACATATTTACATACAGTTTGTACGGTCTGTAACAGATTAATTGTATTTACATACAATCCTATGGGTGAAACTGCTTCGGTTCACGACCAACTCGGTTTACGACCAAAGTTCTGGAACGAATTATGGTCGTGAACCGAGGGTCCACTGTACTTCTTGAAA
>NC_053156.1:4448221-4464221 GCF_016835505.1 Polypterus senegalus
TTCATTTTACCCTCGCACCCCCTTGGTTTGAGAAGAAGTATGAAAAAATATGAAGTTAACGCAGAAAAACAGATCACCAATTGAAACTTTATGAATAATGGATACTTTATTCGCCATCAATAATTATTTTGGTAAAGCCATACTCAGTGTAATCCTACTTCCATTTTATAATTTTTCCGCGACTAGCCATGATTTAAATGAACGGTATAAAAGTAAGAGCAAAGCGAGGGTGACTTACTCAGGCAGGCAGGCGACAGCTCAATAGCTCGAATTTGGATAAGTAGGTTCTATTTAGTCGCCAGAAATATCTTTGGTAGGAATGGAAGTTGAATTTAGTCTTTAAATTTCTATGGTGAAGAAAAATTTATGCAATGATGACTACATTTAACTTACATTCCTACTAAACATATTTCTGTCAACTAAATAAAAATTACTTATATTTAAAGTTTAAATAGATCTTCAACAGATATGATAGTTTATAATACCCACGCAGCACTAAGTGCACATAAGAGCAGGAGTCATCCGTTTTAACAAGCAGCGTATTGCACTGATACGAAATAGCCTGCCCATTTAATTATTTAGGAATGGATAAATTAAGATTTTGTACAAATCATGTTTTAAAATTTTCTTCCTCGATGGATTCTGGCACCCCCAGCAACAGCTGCTCGCACCCCAAAGGAGATATATAGATATAGATAGATATATATATAGATAGATATACTGTATATACAGTAGATATATATAATATAGATAGATAGAGATATAGATATACTGTATATATGTGTGTATATACAGTAATTCCTCGCTATATCGCGCTTTGACTTTCGCGGTTTCGCTCTATCGCGGATTTTATATGAAAGCATAACTAAATATATAACGCAGATTTTTCGCTGCTTCGCGGGCTCTGCAGACAATGTGTCTTTTTTACTTCCTGTACATGCTTCCTCAGTTGGTTTGCCCAGTTGATTTCATACAAGGGACGCTATTGGCAGATGACTGAGAAACTAACCAATCAGAGCACGCAGTTAAGTTCCTGCCTGCTGAATGCGGTGTTAACCAGGAAGTCTCGTCTCGCTCATTCAGCATCAACGTGTTTAGCTGTGTAAAGAGTTGTGCTCTTTTGTGTTTATCTTTGTGCATAGTCAAGCCCTTCGTTATGGCTCCAAAACGATCTGCTACTGCTTCAGGGGCCGTGCCCAAGCTCAAACGGAAGATGTTAACGATTGCCAAAAGGTAAACGTTTTGGATTTGTTGAAGGCTATGATTCTTTTTATTTAAAAAGTAGGAAAGGAATATAAGATCTACAGCCACAGTGTCCTTTTAACCAGGGTGCAAAACGAGTTGTAAGTGGATGTAATAAGGCAGTAGTCTGGATGGAATCTGCTTTAGGATTTGGATTGAAGACTGCCAGAAGAAGAACAACGGCGGTGCTACACAATTGCCTGAAGTGGCTCCTTTAGGGGCTGTAGCGCTCTCCTTTGTTGTGCAGTAAAATAAAACTCATTGTTATCGGACAAGTCATCGTGTCATTGTTGGTGAGTAACCATAATTAATTTTCTACTTACAGTACTTAGTACATGTATGTACGTTTAGTGTCACTGTACACACATTTACTGTATACTATTTTTCTTGCATTGTACGTATTTATTGCTGGTGGCCTGTCTATCGTAATGGCTGTAACATGTGATATCGGAGGAGGATATTGCTGCACATGTTTGCCTGCCTATCTGTAGGCTGTAGTGCAAGCGAACCATCCCCCCTACCACAGGCAGCCTGAGAGAGAAGAGAGCTGCCATGCTTTTCATTTAAGCAAAGCCGCTCCTTGTTCATTGTTTCCAATAAGATGTGCACTCTCTTTGTGCTCTACAGTATTTTGTGTGCTTTTGCAGTTAACTATGGCTTCTAAGCAAGTGGAGAGTGGTCAGAAGAAAGTTTTGAAGAAAATTGAAATCGAAGTAAAGAAAGAAATTACAAGAGGTGGAAAAACTGTTTACCAGTTTACTCATTTACCAATCTGAGACCCCTTGTGCTTTCAAACAGCATAATGTAAACAAAGCCAGACTGCCAGTAATGTGGAGGGTCACAAGAACTTTCTTTTTGGAATGGCTGCATGAGGCTTTCACTCCCACCAGCTAAACAGTTAAAAGCACCAGAAACCCAAGAAATCACAAAAGAGAAAACACCTGAAGTAAAACACTTCATGCCAGAACTCGTTTCATGCAAGGTTAGTTTTCTTGGTGGTTTTTGTATTACGTATTTTCAAAAGTTAATTTATTAGTTCATAATGCGATTTGTTGCAATGTTATTTTTCTCTTTTTTCAAATGTTCGCTTTTTTCCTTGTGCTTAAAACTCATGAAAGTGTTTACAGATGGAGTTTTTCATAGCGCGATTAGGTGCAATGTTACATTTCTCTTTTTTCCAAATGTTTGTTTTTTTCCCTGTGCTTAAAACTCATTAAAAAATTTACATGGAGGACTTCATCGTGTGATTTGTTGCAATGTTACTTTTTGGTTGCTTGTGAGTTGGTTTTTAAATGCAGTTCGGATTTGTGCGATGTTTTTTTCTGCTGTGCTTAAAACTCATTTTAAAAACATTGTTTACAGCGATCAGGCTTTAAGTTTAATAGCGTAATCTCCTGTAATCTTACTTTTTTGTTTGCTTGTGAGTTGGTTTTTACAAGCGCTTCGGATTTGTTGTTCCTTTTTTTTTTGCTGTGATTAAAAGTCATTTTAAAAAAAATGCTGCACGAGCGAGCAAGTGCAGAGAGAGAGAAAGAGAGAGCGCGGACAGCTGACAGGGAAGGGATTGGGGGGACGGATAGGGGTGTGTGTGTGTGCCAGCGTTACAGAGAGAGAGCGTGACCCAGCCTGCTCCTGTAGCTGAGGTAGGGAGGGAGGGGCTTTGGTGGTGTGTGTGCTACAGAGAGAGAGAGAGAGCGAGCGTAGCCAGCGCGTAGCTGATCAGGGAGCCTGGGTGTTTTGTGTCAGTGTTATTCAATGTTTTTACATTAGTTTACTATTACACTGTGGATTCTATGGTGTAATTAACTATATTTGTGCTTAATCTTTACATATTTTTACATATTTACATACAGTTTGTACGGTCTGGAACGGATTAATTGTATTTACATATAATCCTATGGGGGAAACTGCTTCGGTCGACCAACTTCGGTTTCGACCAAAGTTCTGGAACAATTATGGTCGTGAACCGAGGTTCCACTGTATATATATATATATATATATATATATATATATATATATATATATATATATATATATATATATATATATATATATATATATACTAGCAAAATACCAGCGCTTAGCAGTGGCGAAGTACTGCATTAAAATTTTTATTAAGAAGAAAATTAAGCCTTTTTAAACTGAGGGAAAATATGCAAATAATTATTTGTTAAGGATCTCTTTGTATACCATGTTATCAGTTCGGCCCTCTGGTTGTAACATGACCAAGCTGTGCGCTGAGCTTACTCTTGAGCATGTAACTTACAGTTGGCCACGTGAACAGTAATCTTGTCTCAAATCTCACAGCTTGGATTGCTGCTGTCATAATCGGTTTGAGTTTCATGGTTTGTTTCAATTACGACAATATTTGTAGGACTTGTGTTGAAGAGACATTCGGCATCTGTCAAGCGTTGTACGTATACAACCTGTTTCATTGATAACTTGACATCCAGCTTTTGAGAGTTTATACATTCATAAACATCAAAGTGTCCACTACTGAAATCGTCACCTGTCAATCTAAGATGTTTAAGAGGCATTGGCGGTTTCGAAAGGTGTAAAATATTTGGCCATTTCGTACACTTGAAAGCGACAACCGAACAATTCAGCGGCAGCCATCAACTCACATGCAGAACCATAGGTGAAGGGCATAAGCATTTTACTCTTATAGTGCTCCTGTGTAGTATAATTATCTCCTGTACCGTCATCAGTCCACACCTTGAACCTGTCCTAGTCATTCAATACATAAGACAGAATGTTCCTCCGGATATCAAGAGTGAGCCTGATATGGCCGTGCAATATGTAACAAAGAGAATGGAAAAGGTAGGTGCCATCTCCGGGCATGGAAACCACTCGGTAAGTGACAGTTCTTTGATCGATAGTGATCATCTCAATAGACATGGCAATGGGGGTTGGAACGATAAAGGAAATGGGTACCTGAGCAATGTAAAGTAAGTCTAAAATACCTACACAATAACTATAATTGTAATAAACAAACAATAAAACAGCAGAGAAGCTGTGGATTAAACAAAAAGGCTGTAGTTATCAGAAGGGAGACGTGAATCCCGTGGCGAAGCAAGAAAGGGAATGTAGAGACCGGAGCGACAGACGGCCTTATATAGGCAGGCAGCCAACAACGTGGGAGGTGTTGGGATGGGGGACCCAACGCCACCTCACATGGTGACCGAGGTGCAAGCTATGGACGTATATGTACGTAAGTAGGATTCAGTTAGCGTTGGGAACCCGTGTACCAAATTTCTTGAAGATGGGCCCATAAGTAACAAAGACTGTTGAAAAGTTTAATATGGCATCCGACAGTGGCATCATACTACCGAAATAAGTACGTACATTGGTTTCAGTTAGCGCAAGGAAGCCGCCTACCAAATTTCGTGAAGATGGGGCCATGAATAAGAAAGTTCAATATGGCGGATGTTGTTGACCGTTCTGTCCGTTACGCATAGAATTTCGAAATGAAACCTGCTTAACTTTTGTAAGTAAGCTGTAAGGAATGAGCCTTGCAAATTTCAGCCTTCTACCTATACGGGAAGTTGGAGAATTAGTGATGTTGGAAAATTCAATATGGCGGCTGACAGTGGCGTCATACCACCGAAATAAGCACGTACATTGGTTTCGGTTAGCTAAGGGAAGCGAAGCCACCTACCAAATTTTGTGAAGATGGGGCCATGAATAAGAAAGTTCAATATGGCGGACGTTGTCGACCGTTATGACCGTTACACGTAGAATTTCTAAATGAAACCTGCTTAACTTTTTTAAGTAAGCTGTAAGGAATGGGCCTGCCAAATTTTAGCCTTCTACCTACTCAGGAAGTTGGAGAATTAGTGACGTGTGGAAAATTCAATATGGCGGCCGACAATGGCGTCATACCACCGAAATAAGTACATACATCGGTTTTGGCTAGCGCCGGGAAGCCACCTACCAAATTTCGTGAAGATGGGGTCAGCCTTCTACCTACACGGGAAGTTTGAAAATTGGTGACGTTGGAAAATTCAATATGGCGGCCAACAATGGCGTCATACCACCGAAATAAGTACGTACATCGGTTTTGGTTAGCGCAGGGAAGCCGCCTACCAAATTTCGTGAAGATGGGGCCATAAATAAGAAAAATTCAACATGGCGGACGTTATCGACCGGTATGACCGTTACGTGTAGAATTTCTAAATGAAACCTGCTTAACTTTTGTAAGTAAGCTGTAAGGAATGAGCCTGCCAAATTTCAGCCTTCTACCTACACGGGAAGTTGGAGAATTAGTGATGAGTCAGTGAGTGAGTGAGTGAGTGAGTGAGTGAGGGCTTTGCCTTTTATTAGTATAGATATATATATATATATATATATATATATATATATATATATACACATATCTACATCATATATACACATATCTACATCATATATACACATACATATACTTGTGTGTATTGTTGTATGTGTCTTTATGTGTGTGTATAGCTTTGGTCACTGAGTGCAAGGGAAAATAATAAAATATAGTCTATAAGTTATTAAACAGTAAAACATTAACGCTTTTAAGAAGTACAGGTACATTGAGCACTACTGGAGTGGTTATGGTAAACTACATTTTAAAGACTGTGTAACACAACAGGTAAGTAACTAACAGTAGGTAAAATGTATATGGATCATCTCGGTAGTAGATCCCTTTTGAAAGGCTACACGACGGCTGTGGTATAGAAATTACATTTTTTATGTGAACGTTCAAATTTGTGCCTCTGGTAATGTGCCTTACCGGCATTTAAAGAAAATTAGTTTTGTGTCCTCTGCAGTGTTAGAGAGAAAGGCTTTGGTTTGGGATAAAAGGAAAAAGAGGTGTAAAGAAAGGAAAGTTGCCTATTTCTTTTATATAGAATAGAGAGATGTGTTCGCTGACGTTATGATCGCTTTTGGGGACAGTCGTGGGTCTTGTGTAGACTGGTGAAACGTCCCGCCATTAATCGGCTGTGATGGCACTGTCAGTCCTCCACTCGTGTGCGTGTCTTCATAATCCGAGGTGAGGACCTCATAATCGTATACGTGCAAAAGAAAGTGTGAATCGCCTTAATATTATTTTGCCGTGGTGTAGAAAAGGGGTCCCGTGTTTGCATTTGTCTGGGCTATAGCGCAGGGGGAGGATGAAAAAAATTAAAAGTGCTCACTTTGACTTAAGGCAGAAGCGCAGTCAGCGTCTCAAAGGCGGCACAGCTATGCACGCAGCGCTGGCTGCTCGACTTTTGCAGGGCAGGAGACCACAGTTTTTGCAGACACGTTCATGATATCAAAAATCTCAGCGCTCTTTGGAGGTCATTCATATATTATATGATATATATATATATCAAAATACCCGCGCCTCGCAGCGGAGAAGTAGTGTGTTAAAGAAGTAATGAAAAAGAAAAGAAAACATTTTAATAATAACGTAACATGATTGACATCGTCATGAGTGTTGCTGTCATATATATGCCTGCCTAAAAAAGTCACCCTTGCTTTGCTCTTACTTTATTTACCGTTCATTTAATCATGGCTAATGGCGGAAAAATTATAAAATGGAAGGAGGATGGCTTTACCAAAACAATTATTGATGGCGAATCGATTATTCATAAAGCTTGAATTGGTTATCTGTTTTTCTGTGTTAACCTCATATTTTTTCATACTTCTTCTCAAACTAAGGTGGTGCAAGGGTAAAATGAATCGGGACGCGCTGATCAATGTAATCGGTGTACCAGGAAATCATGCATTGACAAAAGTTCCCCTTTGCTTGTAATGCAAAGTGTGATTAAATGCATTATTTTTAACGCGTTATGGAGCACATGCATCGAAGCTTCTCAGCTGTGCTTGTGCTAAGAAAAGGAAAGATTTTAAAAATAACGTAACACGATTGTCAATGTAACCTTTTGTAAGTAGTGCCTGGAGGATTCAGTGTGGAGAAACTCTATAGAGACAGCGTGTGTATTAACTTGTGGATTTTTCTGTGAGTATTTGGTGGCAGTCTGACGAAGTTGCTTCGGATGACGCCGTTAGCCGCGGAGCTCAGCTCAGAGCGAAATGAGATGAATGGGAGGGGAGATGATGACGTGACTCCCCCACCCGCCTTAACTGTCAGTCCCCCACAAACACAGTCTCTCGGAATTTGCATTAGCACACCCCTTTACCTACAATTTTAATTTAGTTACAAAGTGATCAAAACTCTCGTTTATATCCTGCGCCCTCTCATTAAACTTGTATCCCGCATTACCTGTGGGCATGTGAAACGCCAGCGGTAGCCTGTCTATGAACTTAATTTAAAGTTTAGGTTTACACCTTGCTTTCTTTCCGAGGTAGCAGCACTCATGAATATGGTAGTATATGTCACTCGCTCGCTTCTTATTGTTTCGCTGCCTTCTCAATTATATAATGCATGTTTTCTTAAGCGCTTTTGGAGGTCTTCCGTGTTTTCTACGCACTGCGTTGACAGTCAGTTCACGTGATTACGTGGGAGGCGTGATGATGTCACACGAAACTCCGCCCCCCCCACGTCATTCCAGCTCAACTCCATTACAGGTAATGGAGAAAAATACCTTCCAGTTATGACCATTAGGCGTAGAATTTTGAAATGAAACCTGCCCAACTTTTGTAAGTAAGCTGTAAGGAATGAGCCTGCCAAATTTCAGCCTTCTACCTACACGGGAAGTTGGACAATTAGTGATGAGTCAGTGAGTGAGTGAGTGAGTGAGAGCTTTGCCTTTTATTAGTGTATATATATATATATATATATATATATATATATATATATGACAGCAACACTCATGACAATGACAAAACAATTACATTGTCAATCATGTTACGCTATTATTAAAATGTTTCCTTTTCTTTTCATTACTTCTTTAACACACTACTTCTCTGCTGCGAAGCGCGGGTATTCTGCTAGTATATATATATACACACACACACGCATACATCCATATATATATACACATACATATATATATATATATATACATACATATATATATATATATATACACATACATACATACATACATACATATATATATATGTATATATATATATATATGTATGTATATATATGTATGTATGTATGTATATATATATATATATATATGTATGTGTATATATATATATATATGTATGTATATATATATATGTATGTATATATATATATGTATGTATATATATATATATATATGTATGTATATATATATATATATGTATGTATATATATATGTATGTATGTATGTGTATATATATATATATATGTATGTATGTATGTATGTATATATATATATATAGGGCATCTGGAAAGTATTCACAGCGCATCACTTTTTCCACATTTTGTTATGTTACAGCCTTATTCCAAAATGGTTTAAATTCATTTTTTCCCTCAGAATTCTACACACAACACCCCATAATGACAATGTGAAAAAAGTTTACTTGAGATTTTTGCAAATTTATTAAAAATAAAAAAATTGAGAAAGCACATGTACATTAGTATTCGCAGCCTTTGCCATGAAGCTCAAAATTGAGCTTAGGTGCATCCTGTTTCCCCTGATCATCCTTGAGATGTTTCTGCAGCTTAATTGGAGTCCATCTGTGGTAAATTCAGTTGATTGGACATGATTTGGAAAGGCACACACCTGTCTATATAAGGTCTCACAGTTGAAAGTTCATGTCAGAGCACAAACCAAGCATGAAGTCAAAGGAATTGTCTGTAGACCTCCGAGACAGGATTGTCTCAAGGCACAAATCTGGGGAAGGTTACAGAAAAATTTTTGCTGCTTTGAAGGTCCCAATGAGCTCAGTGGCCTCTATTATAAGTAAGTGGAAGAAGTTTGAAACCACCAGGACTCTTCCTAGAGCTGGCCGGCAGTCTAAACTGAGCGATCGGGGGAGAAGGGCCTTAGTCAAGGAGGTAACCAAGAACCCTATGGTCACTCTGTCAGAGCTCCAGAGGTCCTCTGTGGAGAGAGGAGAACCTTCCAGAAGGACAACCATCTCTGCAGCAATCCCCCAATCAGGCCTGTATGGTAGAGTGGCCAGACGGAAGCCACTCCTTAGTAAAAGACACATGGCAGCCCACCTGGAGTTTGTCAAAAGGCACCTGAAGTACTCTCAGACCATGAGAAACAAAATTCTCTGGTCTGATGAGACAAAGATTGAACTCTTTGGTGTGAATGCCAGGTGTCAGATTTGGAGGAAACCAGGCACCGCTCATCACCAGGCCAATACCATCCGTACAGTGAAGCATGGTGGTGACAGCATCATGCTGTGGGGATGTTTTTCAGCGGCAGGAACTGGGAGACTAGTCAGGATAAAGGGAAAGATGACTGCAGCAATGTACAGAGACATCCTGGATGAAAACCTGCTCCAGAGTGCTCTTGACCTCAGACTGGAGCGACGGTTCATCTTTCAGCAGGACAACGACCCTAAGCACACAGCCATGATATCAAAGCAGTGGCTTCAGGACAACTCTGTGAATGTCATTGAGTGGTCCAGCCAGAGTCAAGACTTGAATCCGATTGAACATCTCTGGAGAGATCTTAAAATGGCTGTACACCGACGCTTCCCATCCAACCTGATGGAGCTTGAGTGGTGCTGCAAAGAGGAATGGGCGAAACTGGCCAAGGATAGGTGCGCCAAGCTTGTGGCATCATATTTAAAAAGACTTGAGGCTGTAATTGCTGCCAAAGGTGCATTGACAAAGTATTGAGCAAAGGCTGTGAATATGTAGATATGTACATGTATGTAAATGGTATGTACATGTGATTTCGCAGTTTTTTTATTTTTAATAAATTTGCAAAACCTCAAGTAAACCTTTTCACATTGTCATTATGGGGTGTTGTGTGTAGAATTCTGAGGAAAACAATGAATTTAATCCATTTTGGAATAAGGCTGTAACATAACAAAATGTGGAAAAAGTGATGCACTGTGAATACTTTCCGGATACACTGTGTATATATATATATATTGTGAACGCTGGCCCGGACACAGACAGACGGACAACATAGTTTCACCCAACACACTGTTTATTTACACTGTATATTTACAATTCTACCGTGCAGCTCACACCCCAGTGCCTCTTGCACCGATCTCCCAAATTCCAGGGCTCACAGTTCTGTGCCTTTCTTCTGGCCGCCTCCAGTCCTCTCCCCAGCTCTGTCTTGCTACCTCCCGACATCCACCAATGACTGGAGGGAGGCGGCCCCTCTTATAGGAACCCGGATGGGCTCCAGCTGTTTCCCGGCAATTAGTCTTGGCCACACCCCTGTGTGGCAGAAGTGCCGGCTGCGCACCCGGAAGCCATCCGGGTGTCCCCTGTCATCTTCCCTGGTCTCCCGGGATGATAAGGCACTAGGGTGCCGCCTGGCGGTGGCCACGGGTCCCTACAGGGCTGGGCTTCCAAGCCCTCTACCCGAGGCCCCCAACCACAGGACGGACGCCTCATGGTCTGGAGGAGGCACAAGCCCTCCCTCTCGCTCCTCCCAAGGCCCCGGCTGGGGACTACAGTGTATACATATATATATATATGTATGTGTGTATGTATGTATGTATGTATGTATGTATGTATGTATGTATGTATGTATGTGTGTTTATACAGTGGTGTGAAAAACTATTTGCCCCCTTCCTGATTTCTTATTCTTTTGCATGTTTGTCACACATTTAACCATTAGTCAAATATAACACAAGTAAACACAAAATGCAGTTTTTAAATGATGGTTTTATTATTTAGGAGAAAAAATCTAAACCTACATGGCCCTGTGTGAAAAAGTAATTGCCCCCTGAATCAATAACTGGTTGGGCCACCCTTAGCAGCAATAACTGCAATCAAGCGTTTGCGATAACTTGCAATGAGTCTTTTACAGCTCTGGAGGAATTTTGGCCCACTCATCTTTGCAGAATTGTTGTAATTCAGCTTTATTTGAGGGTCTTCTAGCATGAACCGCCTTTTTAAGGTCATGCCATAGCATCTCAATTGGATTCAGGTCAGGACTTTGACTAGGCCACTCCAAAGTCTTCATTTTGTTTTTCTTCAGCCATTCAGAGGTGGATTTGCTGGTGTGTTTTGGGTCATTGTCCTGTTGCAGCACCCAAGATCGCTTCAGCTTGAGTTGACGAACAGATTGCCGGACATTCTCCTTCAGGATTTTTTGGTAGACAGTAGAATTCATGGTTCCATCTATCACAGCAAGCCTTCCAGGTCCTGAAGCAGCAAAACAACCCCAGACCATCACACTACCACCACCATATTTTACTGTTGGTATTATGTTCTTTTTCTGAAATGCTATGTTCCTTTTACGCCAGATGTAACGGGACATTTGCCTTCCAAAAAGTTAAACTTTTGTCTCATCAGTCCACAAGGTATTTTCCCAAAAGTCTTGGCAATCATTGAGATGTTTCTTATCAAAATTGAGACGAGCCCTAATGTTCTTTTGCTTAATAGTGGTTTGCGTCTTGGAAATCTGCCATGCAGGCCGTTTTTGCCCAGTCTCTTTCTTATGGTGGAGTCATGAACACTGACCTTAATTGAGGCAAGTGAGGCCTGCAGTTCTTTAGACGCTGTCCTGGGGTCTTTGTGACCTCTCGGATGAGTCGCCTCTGCGCTCTTGGGGTAATTTTGGTCGGCTGGCCACTCCTGGGAAGGTTCATCACTGTTCCATGTTTTTGCCATTTGTGGATAATGGCTCTCACTGTGGTTCGCTGGAGTCCCAAAGCTTTAGAAATGGCTTTATAACCTTTACCAGACTGACAGATCTCAATTACTTCTGTTCTCATTTGTTCCTGAATTTCTTTGGATCTTGGCATGATGTCTAGCTTTTGGTCTACTTCTCTGTGTCAGGCAGTTCGTATTTATTTGATTTCTTGATTGAAACAGGTGTGGCAGTAATCAGGCCTGGGGGTGGCTATGGAAATTGAACTCAGGTGTGATACACCACAGTTAGGTTATTTTTAACAAGGGGCAATTACTATTTCACACAGGGCCATGTAGGTTTGGATTTTTTCTCCCTAAATAATAAAACCATCATTTAAAAACTGCATTTTGTGTTTACTTGTGTTATATTTGACTAATGGTTAAATGTGTTTGATGAACATTTTGTGTGACAAGCATTGAAAAGAATAAGAAATCAGGAAGGGGCAAATAGTTTTTCACACCACTGTATGTATATATATATATATATATATATATATATATATATATATATATATATATATATACACTAGCAAAATACCCGCGCTTCACAGCAGAGAAGTAGTGTGTTAAAGAAGCAATGAAAAAGAAAAGGAAACATTTTGAAAATAACGTAACATGATTGTCAATGTAATTGTTTGGTCACTGTTGTGAGTGATGAGTTTTGCTGTAATATATATATTTATATATATATATATATATATATATATATATATATATATATATATATATATATATATTATATATATATATATATATATATATATATATATATACACACACACACATATAAACCCTGACCTAACCCTAAATATATACATACATATATATATATACACACAAATACATATACATATATACATACACACAAATATATATAAACATATATATACATACATATCTACATATATACATATACACACACACACACACACATATATATATACAGTCTTTGGGGTGCGAGCAACTGTTGCTGGGGGTGCCAGAATCCATGAAGGAAGAAAATGAAAACATTATTTGTACAAAATCTTAATTTATTTATCCATTCCTAAATAATTAAATGGGCAGGCTATTTCAGATCAGTGCAATACGCTGTTCGTTAAAACGGATGACTCCCGCCTTACGCAAGTCTGCTTGGATATTATGAACTATCGAGTATCTGTTTAAGTTCTATTTAAATTTTAAATAGAAGGAATTTTTATTTAGTCGACAGAATATCATTCCGAATAAATCAACTCAAACCTTAAATAACATAATATTTTGCTCTCCATAAAAATATATCGTGTCTAAATTATTCAAGTTAGAAATAAAGTAAACGTTAAAAGAACAAACATTCAAATTTCTTTACTCTTTTGTAAATTTATATAAAAAATAAACTTAAATTTTAAATATCCCAAAAGATTTTGCTCTCCATAAAAATATAACCTGTCAAAATTATACAAATTCAAATATGAACATGGTGCATAACAAAACCTGAAATATAAATAAAATTTGTTCTTTTCAGCAATAACAAATCAAATCATTCAGTTGTCTTTACTCTTGTGTCATTTTATCAGAGCTGGACGCCTGGCATCTTTTTTTGGCAACAAGTTCGTTTATGTTTGGTGTGAGGTTCTGTGTTGTGGAGATTCTCAGGATGGACTGCAGGTGCTCATCAGTGAGGCGACTCCTGTGTGCTGTTTTGTTAGTCTTCATGACTGAGAAGAGCTTCTCACACAGATATGTGGTACCAAACATGCACAAGGTTCGAGACGCATGTAGACGGAGCTGGAGCATTTTTGCAGGAATGGAGTGAATAAACTGTGCAGGCCGTGCAGTATCGTACTTTGCCTTCAGTGTGCCATTACACTGCAGCTCAATCACCTTCATCTGAATCTGCACAGGTGCAGTTTCCACATCAACAGCAAATGGGTTGCGAAACAACTCAAAATTTTTTTTTGTTCTTCAAAGCCACCAAAGCGGCGTGCGAACACAGTGCCAGATTCTTCTTTAACTCTTCTACTTTCTGTATCTTGTGCATTGCATTCAGGTCTTCAGGTTATCTTGATGTTTTGTCTCATAGTGCCGTCTTAGATTAAATTCTGTAATTACAGCCACATTAGCTCCACAAATGAGACACACGGGTTTACCGGCAATGTCAGTAAACATATACTCAGCCTCCCATCAGTTTTTAAAGGCTCTGTTTTCAGAATCACCTTTTCTTTGGCATCGTGTGGGCTAGCTTCGCAATAACTTGCAGCATCATAAGCTAGACTTGATTAACGCGGTAAGTGTTCAGCAAGGCAGCTGAAGCACTGCATTATGGGATCTGTAGTTTATTGTGTTACCAGTGGTTCATATCCCCAGGCCATTAATAACAATAATATATAAAATGATCTCGCACACCGGATATAATTACACGCAGGGCCGGATGTGGCCTGCGGGACTTGAGTTTGACACATATGGACTAAATAGAACTTGAAAAGATATATTTTTTCAAATGTGATCGCGCAATTCAGATCCAGTTGACCAGACATTACAGTACATCGAGCCAGCGTATATTGTGGTTTTGCCTGCGCCTCAATAAGTTACCCTCCTCGCTCTTACTTTTTTACCATTCATCTAATGAATGCACTAAGTATGGCTTTACCAAAACAATCATTGATCGCAAATCAAGTATCCATTATTCATAAAGCTTCAATTGGTGATCTATCTTTCTGCGTTAACCGCATATTTTTTCGTATGTCTCAAACCAAGGGGATGCGAGGCTAAAATGAATCGGGAAGCGCACATACTCAGTGCATCCCCTCTCGGGAATCGAACCTCAGACGCCGGCACTAGAGGCTAAGCCTCTACTATTGCGCCACGGCATTATGGATTGTCTATTTGAGCGTAGTAGTGTAATTCGATTTTTGTTTAGCACTCTTTGTAACTGTTTCTTTTTGTCTGGGCTCTGCGTCAGTTCACGTGAGCCGCTGAATATGGTTTTATATGTCACTCGCTCGCTTCTAATTGTTTCGCTGCCTTCTTAATTATATAATGTACAGTAATCCCTCCTCAATCGCGGGGGTTGCGTTCCAGACCCCCCCGCGATAGGTGAAAATCCGCGAAGTAGAAACCATATGTTTGTATGGTTATTTTTATATATTTTAAGCCCTTATAAACTCTCCCACCCTGTTAACATTATTAGAGCCCTCTAGACATGACATAGCACCCTTTAGCCAAACGCTTAAACTGTGCTCCATGACAAGACAGAGATGACAGTTCTCTCTCACAATTAAAAGAATGCAAACATATCTTATCTTCAAAAGAGCGCTGTCAGGAGCAGAGAATGTCAGAGAGAGCGCTCGCTAAGAAAAGCAAACAATCAAAAAATCAATACGTGCTTTTAAGTATACAGAAGCACCGCGATAAAGCGGCATTTTGTAGAGGAGCCTCCGTGTCCTCTGTGCAACAGCCCTCTGCTCACACCCCCTCCGTCAGGCAGAGAGAGTGAGAAAGATAGAGAGAAGCAAACAAGCACCGCGCGGGAAGCATATCTTATATCATTGAGGAGTTTTAGTTAATATGTAATACATGCTCTGATTGGGTAGCTTCTAAACCACCCGCCAATAGCGCCCCTTGTATGTAATCAACTGGGCAATCAAACTGAGGAAGCATGTAACCTAAATTAAAAGACCCATTGTCCGAGAAAGCGTAACCAGCTAAAAATCCATGATATATATTTAGATGTGCTTACATTTAAAATCCGCGATAGAGTGAAGCCGCAAAAGTCAAAGCGCGATATAGCGAGGGATAACTGTATGTTTTCTTCTGCGGTTTTTGGATCTCTTCCTGGTTTTCTACGCATCATGCGTGATTACGTGGGAGGCGTGATGATGTCACAAGAAACTCCACCCCCCATGGCTTTTGAGTTCAACTCCATTACAGTATATGCAGAAAAATAGCTTCCAGTTATGACCATTACGTAGAATTTCGAAATCAAACCTGCCCAACTTTTGTAACAAAGCTGTAATGAATGAGCCTGTCAAATTTTAGCCTTCTACCTATAAGGGAAGTTGGAGAATTAGTGATGAGTCAGTGAGTCAGTCAGTC
>NC_053156.1:4464721-4481726 GCF_016835505.1 Polypterus senegalus
AAAGATCAATATCAGAGTCTTTATAGTGAAAAGTTAATAAAAATAACACCTACGATTAGAAGTAAATAAAAAGCTCTGAAGATGATCGGTAGGACACATTTTCTGCCGCATACTTCTAGGACAAATGGGGATAGGGGTCGTCTCATCAACATTTTGCTTTTGATCCATTCTTTGCAGCCCCAGTTCTGCTACCACTTGTTGATTTTTGCATTTGGTTGCACAGAAAGTCCTTTTATACTCACTTTATTCTTGAACTTGAAAGAACATATTAGAATCTTTTTAAAACATTGCAGATGTGATGAACTTCACTCATTTCAGTGTCGTCATCTCTCCCTGGAAGTGAACAGAATGCACAGGCCTCTTCATCAGCACAGCTGAGCTCCGTGCACAATCTACGGTACAGAATTTCAGCCGGCAGTGAACACAGTATACAGTAAGCTACAGAGCTTCATAGGTTTCTGCTAGCGTGAGACACAACATGAGACACGCAGCTTTGTGTGCCACCCTGCATCTACCTTGGACTTTTGGACTTTTTAGATGATGGTTTGGAAGAGCCAATTGTCTATGAGGGCCACATCTACAAGAGATGCCAGCTGATTCAGCACCTCAAGCTCAGGGTCGCTGAACTGGAGGACCAGTTTACTGACCTGTGTTGTAATAGAGAATTGGCGGACTTGGCACAGGTGTCCTTTAGAGAGATAGTGTGCACCCCCAAGGTAGCGTGAGAGGAGATTCCAGACCAGACAGGTAGAAATAGGTTGTTCATGGTCACAAGATGTAAGGTAAAGGGTGCACACTGTCTGGGGGCATCAACCCCAGAATTAGAAGTGTCAAACTGTTATCATGTCTTTGTGGAGCTGGACGATGTCTCTAATAATTGTGAGGTGGTAGGCAGGGATGAAGAGCCCCAACGGGCTACCTCAAAACCAGTTCCTAAAAAGAGAGAGGTAGTGATAGTTGGGTACAATCATTAGGGCGATTGAAGTGCAAGTGTGCTCGAGAGTGAGAGAGAGTCTCGTACGGTGTTTTGCCTTCTGGGAGCACAGGTGGGAGACCTCCCTGGAAGGGTGGATAGGCTCTTGGCCAGAGCGGGGGTGGATCCAGTTGTCATTGTCCACGTTGGAGCAAGTAACATACATAAGGGTAGTCTGTCAGTTCTGCGATCCAAATTCAAGGAGTTAGGTGCCAAGCTGAGGAGCAGAACTGACAAGGTAGTCTTCTCCGAAGTTCTGCCTGTGCCACGCGCCAGTCCAGGTAAGATTGAGGAGATAAGAAGGCTTAATGCGTGGCTCAAATCTTGGTGCAGGGTAGAAGGGTATAGGTCTATGGGCCAATGGAACTCCTTTTGGAACAGATGGCTCCTGTTCTGCCGTGACGGGTTACATCTGAACTGGAGGGGCACCAATTTATTGTTTTTTTTATTTTTTTATTTTTACCGTGTCCTGTTCGGCTGTGAAGCAATCAGAATTGATGTCTGAATGCTGGCGACTAGCCTTACAGTTTTTCTCTCAGGTGGAGCATTGCAGCTTCTGCTGACGTCACGCCTGATACCAAAACTTTATTAGAAATATTTTCAAATGTTTTTAAGATTCGAACCGGACACGGAGACAAAAGTGAAAGAAAAAGAAGAGAGAGAAGGAAGAGATGGAGGTAAAGGGGGAAGGGGGGGTTTGTATAGAATAAACAATAAATGAACCAGAATCCGCTTCTAGACCTGCAGAAAGAGAGGGGGGAAAAAACAAAAAAAAAAAACCACAAGACAAAAACATTGCTGCATCAGCTACATGAAGATATATAAAAGTAAAAATGTTTGCTGACAATCATACAGTAATTATTACTGAGGCATTTAGGCCACCACAACCTTAGATCATGTGCTGAAGATGTCCAAGTCATACTTATGAAATCACCATGTGAGCACCTGTGTGTGTACGCACGCTTGTATGTGTAAGGTTTCTCTATAGGAGCATCCAATAGTGAGTGTGAAGGGCCACAGACCTGCCCCCAAAAACGTGCGGAAGATGGAGGGAGTTCCAAGCCCAGAGATCCAGAGGTCACCCCAGAGCGCGGAGACCCCAGGGAGGCCGTCACCAGAGAAGCCCCAACCCCACCGAGAGGCGAGAGGATCACCCGGGGTCACAACCAGCAGCCGGCAGAGTCCCGGAGATATCAACGGCAAGCCCTCAGGCCCGCGCAGCCGCTCCCCGAGTCGGCCGGGCCCGGAACCCAGCAGCCCGGGACCCAGGCGACCCACCCCGCCGAGGATCCAACAGAGCCCAGGGAACCAGATCCCACCAGGCAGCCACCGGGAGCGACCAGACAGATGCTTAAGGCAGGGGGAGGGTAGGCAAAGATGTTGTAGTATTGCCAGATGTCCCAGGAGAGGGGAGGAGTCCAAAACCCCACCTGACATATACAGTCACACACAAACACAGTCATACACTCCCTCCCTCATGCTCTCACATACACATACAACCCAAGACTTACAAGGATGTACGCCAGACACCCATTCACACTCCCCACACACCCTACCTAACTCTGGTCCCGGTGCTGCCATACCTGAGGTACAGCCATTCCTGGACGCCAGAGTTAGCCCGTTCCGCAGGGGAAATAGTGAGCAGGCACCCCGATCCAACGCAGAGCAAAGCAACCCACCACTCCAGACCACAGGCAGACGGCCAGCTCCCACTCCTAGCCTCCAGCCCCGGGCAGCTAACTGAGAACAGAGGTGTAATAAGACCTCTAGTCTCCCTCCGCCTGCTCTAATGTAGTGTTGGTGTGTGTTGATAAGGTGCATTTTGTGGTTGGGGGCGAGGCAGTGCCGGCACCATGTGGCCTACACCAGCTGATGCCAACACACAGCCCCACCTCCCCCAAAACTCTCCGTGACTAGGTGCAGTTTAAAATTGGAAGTGGACACCGCACTGGAGTGAGGCTGAAATTTCCCCACCGGATGCCGTTGAGTGTGCCCACTCCCTAAGTTGTGTGTGGAATGTTTTTGTGGAAGTGTTTAATGTGCAAATAAAATTGGGGTGTAGGCTGCCACAGGACTGCGGAAATGGGATCCATACCGCACCCCTGACTTACCCACACCCCAAGGCCCTATGTGCATGTTTGTGTGATGATGTGAAGGAGCAGGAGGAGGGAAATGTCTGAGGATGGGGAGGAACGGCTGAGGGGCCTGAGCCCTCCAGGGAGCCAGCTCCCCTACTGGCCCCAATAGGCACCTCCGCTCCCAAAATCCACCCGGGCACGGAGGCCCCAGCCTATCTAGCCATGGCCCAAGCAGCAGCATCACAGAGCCCCACGGAGTCTGAGGCCACCAACCCACACCACCCCAGCAGAATATTTACTCCCATCCCCACATTTACTCAACATTCAGATTAAGTAAGACATAAGACACCCAGGATAAAGCTGGATCCTCCCTCCCGGACATCCCTCCCCATGGTGGAACTGCCGCATGTTCCGGCCCTCTTCCCGGCAGCATACATGCCAGGACCCAAGGCCCCACCCATATCCCCATCCGGGGACGGCCCCCCATACCCTAAGCCACCAGGCCCACACCCAGACCAACCCAGGGGCATTGCAGCCACTAGGCAGCGACCCGCAGCCACCGTCAAGACCCCCCTAAGGCCCCACACACAACCACCAGAAGCCCACCCCCGGAGGTAACCCAAGCACCACCAGAGTGGGCAGCAGCCCCCAGCCCAAGCACCCCCTAGTGAACCCACCCCAGGGATCCTCCAGATACTCCAAGCTCAGACTCTCCACCACATCAACCACAGCATCCCGCAGGACCATATCAATGACCCTCCATCATCGCTATGTGATGGAACCGATCAAAGGAGCCCAGAGAGATTGATTTGAAGTGGAGGCAGAGGCTGTCTCAAGTGTAATATGATCCAATAAAAGATTTCTATACTGGTTAATGCAAAGATTATCTTTGTTTTTCCAGTTTATGAGGATAGTTTTCTTAGCGATGCATATGGCAGTGAGAACCACGTGAACCAAATTTGTTTCAATCGGGACATCCTCTAGGTTCCCCAGCAAGCAAAATGAGGGGGAAGTTGGGATATCACATTTCAGACACTTTGACAGGTCTTCACATACTCTATACCAGAATCCCTGAACAGGTGGACATGACCACAGTGCGTGGATATAACTGTCAGGAATGTTGTCTGTGCAGTGTGTGCAGGTGTCAGATGGCACAAATCCCATCCTGAACATCCGATGACCTGTATAGTGTACTCTGTGTAGAATTTTGTATTGAATTAGTTGTAAATTGGGGTTTCTGATCGTTTTAAAAGTTTTTAAACAGGTTTGGGACCAGAAAGTCTGATCAAAGCTAACTAATAGATCCTCCTCCCATTTGCCTATAGGAATTGCTATTGTATCATCTATTTTGGTCAATGTTTTATATACTTTAGACAGTAATTTGGGGTGTTTGAGATTACAGAAGTCTAATACCCTTGATGGTGTTTGTAATTCTACTTTAAGCTTAAATTTTTCTTTAACTACTGATTTAATTTGGAGATATTCTAAAATCTATTCTTGTCTATCCCAAATTGGGAGACTATTCTGTTAAATGGAATGAAATCCAATCCTTCAACTATGTGTTCCATGTATAGAATTCCTTTACTTTTCCAGTATGGGAGGTTCATCATTTTATTGTTTTGCAATATGTCAGGATTATTCCAGATGGGTGTGCGTCTGCATGGAATTAGTGAAGACTGTCATTTTTAGATATTCCCACCATGCTGTCAGTGAGGTACTGATATTAATACTTTTAAAGCTTTCATGCTTTCTTATTTTTGAGCTAATAAACGGTAGGTCCGAAAGCTCTATAGTATTGCAAAGTGTCTGTTCTACATCTAACCAGGACTCATCCAGCGGGTTATGTTGCAACCATCTTGGTATATATTGGAGCCTGTTGGTTAAGAAATAATGATAGAAGTTGGGTAGATCCAACCCTCCTCTATCTTTGGTCTTCTGTAGTGTTTAAGCTAATTCGTGGAGGTTTATCCTTCCAAAGGAATTTAGTGATGGAGGAGTCCAGGGATCTAAACCAATCAGATGATGGCTTGTTTGGGATCATAGAAAATAAGTAATTGATTCTTGGTAAAACCATCATTTTAATTGTGGCAACCCTCCCCATAAGTGATATCGGTAAGGATTTCCATCTAGCAAGATCATCTTCCACTTTCTTTAATAGTGGGATGTAGTTTAGTTTAGTTAGATCTGCCAGCCTGGGAGAGACATGAATGCCCAGGTATGTAATATTCCCTGATTCCAATTGTGTATTAAGGGAATTGACAAAAGAGAAATTAATTGGAAGAACTGTGGATTTTAACCAGTTTATTGAATAATCTGAAACTCTTGAAAAGGAGTTTATTAGTTCAATTGCCTGGGAGAGAGAGGATTGAGAATTCTGAAGATAAAGTAACACGTCATCTGCATAAAGACTGATTTTATGTTCTATGTTCTTACACTTTATGCCTTTAATAACTGTAGTTTGCCTGATTGCTGCTGCTAGTGGTTCAATAAAGATAGCAAATAGCGAGGGGGAGAGAGGGCATCCCTGCCTGGTCCCCCTCTGAAGACAGAAGCTATCTGATGTTTGGTCATTTGTCCTGACGCATGCTGTTGGTGAACTGTATAAAATTTTTAACCAGTTTATGAAGAAGTTTCCAAAACCAAATTTATGTAAAGTTGCAAATAAGAACTTCCAGTTAACTCTATCAAAAGCCTTTTCTGCATCGAGAGATAATATACTGGTTTCCATGTTTCTGCTGTAAGAAAAGTCTACGTGAATTTGTGGATGAATGTCTCCCCTTAATGAAACCAGTTTGGTCTGGATGTATTATGAAAGGGGTTACCTTCTCTAATCTTTTTGCAAGGGCTTTACAAATTATTTTCAGGTCAACATTAATAAGAGAAATTGGGCGATAGCTGGTAGGAAATATAGGATCTTTGCCTGGTTTTAACAGGAGACTAATGTTGGCTGAATTCATGTTTGGCTGTAGTCTACCATTTTCTTCTATTTCACTCATCATTCTGAAGAATGTTGGAGCCAGAATGATCCAGAATTCTTTGTAGAACTCTGCTGGAAACCCATCTGGACCTGGAGCCTTCCTATTAGGCATGGAGTTAAGAGCTTCCTGAAGCTCATCTGATGTTAATGGCGAGTCCAGGACTGTAGCTTGGCTATCTGATAATTTAGGAAGTATTATCCTGTCTAGAAACTCATTGATCTCATTATCTGATGGGTTAATCTGTGGTGAGTACAAGGTTTTGTAAAAATCTCTGAAAGTGTTGTTTATTCTTTCAGGGTCATATACTATATTCCCAGTTGAGTCTTTAACAGCAGATATGGCAGTTTTCTCTTTGTTTATTTTTAACTGGTTGGCTAAAAACTTGCCTGATTTATTACCGTGTTCAAAGTTTTCTATTCGTAGTCTTTGTGCTAAAAATTGTGTGTTCTAGTTTACTTTTACGCAATTTGTTTTGTAATTCTTCTTCTGGGGATGCCTCTAGAGACTTAATGATTTCTTCTAATTCCTGAATACGTTTGTTTTCTATTTTTTCTTATGTGATGAGAAGGAAATTATTTTACCTCTCATCACTGCTTTCCTGCCTCCCAGAGAACAGATGCTGATGTTCCAGGAATGTCATTGTGTTCTAAATATAAAGCCCACTCTTTTTTATAATATTCCACAAAACCTTCATCTTTAAGCAGTGACGTATTAAACCTCCAGTTTTACCTGATGGGATTGTTTTCTTATTTAACAGAGTTAAAGAAACTGGAGCATGATCGCTGACAACTATAGGGTGTATCTCAGTGTCTGAAATGTCAGCCAATAATGAGCTGCTGACTAGAAAATAGTCCAAACGTGAGTGAGAGTGATGAACATGTGAGAAAAAAGTATACTCTCTACGGCTGGGATAAAAAGATCGCCATGCATCACAAAGCCCATAATCACTCATATACTGTTTGACTATATTAGTGGAATGCCAACTGCGCTGAGTCCCAGCTGTACTGAGCCTGTCTGAAGAATGATCCATCCAAAATTAAAATCTCCGCAAGTATAAGTGGACAGTCCAAGTGTTCGGAGAGTACAGAGAAAAATTATGAAAGAATGCGGGATCATCTATGTTTGGACAGTATATGCTAACAATACATAAGCTTTGATTTTGTATAGATAGTTTTAGTATTATAAATCTACCATCTGGATCTGAGACTGTGTCCAATACTTTGAAATTTGTATTTTTGTGTATTAAAATAGCTACACCTCTTTGTCTAGAGTTATAGGAGGCAGAGAACAGTCTGGGAAACTCAGATGTTTTAAGTTCATCTGCAACTGTGGCAGACCTATGAGTCTCTTGTAATAAGACAACATCTGCCTGCAGTCTTTTAAGCTGATCAAAAATCTTTAATCTCTTCTCTCTAGAGCCAGTTCCATGAACATTCCAACTGACAAACCTTAGTGTACCCATAGTTGTGTGTGTGATTAACTAATGTATGGTGCCTTCATGTGAATAAATTAAGTAAATAAATGTATAATTTAATCTGAAAAAATAAAAAAATAAATAAGTAAATAAAAAATATATGTATAATAATGCTAATAACAATAATAATATTATTCATGCTGATGATAATAATATTAATGCTGAAAATAATAATAATAATAATGATGATGCTGATGATAATAATAATACTAATAATAGTGCTAATGATAATAATAATAATAATGCTAATAATAATAATAGTGCTGATAATAATAATAATAATAGTGCTGGTAATAATAATAATAATAATAATGATGATAATAATCAGACAATAATAATAATAATAATAATCAGACAGAACCAAGAGTGTTTGTGCTTGTATGATAAAATGTAATAATTATAATCTAGTGTTTGTATGCGCGTGTGTGTGTGTGCTGACGCAGTGTAGGAAAGTTGTGTGATTGTGTCATGCGGATGTAAAGTTCCAGAAGCAGGTAAAAGAAGGAAAGGAAAGAGTGATAAAGGTTAAGAAAAGAAAAAAAGAAGTAAAAAGAAAAGGTGCTAGAGGTGTGGGGTGGTAAGAGAACAGGTGATCCCATCATCTAAACACGGATATAGCAGCTTTTTATCCTGACATGCTCATACCCAGTGAATCCCGATAAGAATAATAAACTTGTGACTTGATGTTGGGCTAATAAAGCCAGTCTGTCACTCCTCGCTCCTTGTACAGCCTGTTGTTAACTTAGAGCTTGTCCACAGAAATGACAGTGCGGCTCCCTTCTTGAATGAATTTTTTACGCAGTGGGAACAGAACTCTGCGGCGATCCAAAATTTCTTTAGGAAATTGATCATTCACGCTGAAATCTTTTCCTTTGAGCTCCTTCCCGCGGCTCTTAACAAAATCCTTTTGTTTAAAATGCTCAAATTTGGCCACGATGGGACGAGATCTTATGCTGTCTGCTCTCTTGGCTCCAAGGCGATGTACCCGGTGAAAGGTGATGTTTTTTACCGTTTCTTCGGGTATCTTCATGTGAGTCTGGAGAAAATTCTTGATTGTTTGTTCGCAATCCTCCGGTTGTCCTCCTGTCTGCTCCGGCAGGCCTGCGAACACCAGATTGTCTCTCATGCTGCGGGCCTGAAGATCCAAAACCGTCTCCTTCAGGGTCTTGTTGTCCTGGGAGATCCGTGTCATTCCCTCTGTCAGGGAAGACACAGTCTCCCGCAGAGACGCATTTTCAGCAGCAAGCCGCTCTACCTGTTCCTGGCTGAATTCCAGAGATTGTCGGAGGCTCTGGAACTCCTGGTGTAGAACCTCAAGCAGGTGGAGTCGTCCCTCAAATCCCAAAAGCCTTCTATCAATAGAATCTAATAATTCTAATATATCCTTGCGGGGAGATGAGGTCGCCTTGGGGGAATCCTGAGGACGGCTTCTCTTGGTAGCAGGTGTTTCCGTGTCAGCTGCTGCTATCTTAGGCCCCATGACAACAGACTCAAAAACTTGATCAATATAATTTTGTAGACTTTCCAAACTTTCTTCACTTACCTCCAGGATGAGTGAGTTATACTTACCGGATTACTTGCGTTGTCAGTAAATAAATTTGGCGTAAATGTGTCTTAATTGTTTAGAATGTTTGCTAACGAGCTGCCATCTGCGTCAAACGCCGCCGAGAATCCGTGATTTTCCTAACCAGCACTTCTCTCTCCCAGCATGCTCCGGGCACCAATTTATTGAGGAGGCATATGTTTAGGCTAGTCGAGGATCATTTAAACTAGGGAATGGGGTTAGGGAGTTTAGGACAGGCCAGGTTTAGATCTATACATGAAAGAACAAACAATAGTGTAGAAATAAAAATGCATAGTAATGTAAATTCTAAGCATACATTTAAATGTAGGAGTAACACATTAAAAATAGCTTGGCTTAATGCTAGAAGTATCAAAAATAAGGTAAGTGAGTTGGAGTCGTATGTAGCAAACCATAATTATGATATTATAGCAATAACGGAAACCTGGCTAAATAACAAAGATGGGGATGAGTGTAACATAGAGGGATACACATTTATTAGGAAGGATAGACAGAACAGAAAAGGAGGTGGGTTGCTGTTTATGCCAAACAGGAATTAAATGTAAGTCCTCTTCAGTTGGATGATGAGCCCCATCTTAGTGAGGACATGTGGCTTCGCCTGGAAAATATTAGGGAAAAAGGTCTTATTTTAGGAGTGTGTTATAGACCACCCAATTCAGACAGTAATTTCAACACACATCTTTTAGTAATATCAAAAAGGCAAGTTTACAGGGGGATATTATAGTCATGGGGGACTTTAACTGCGATAACCTTGCAGATGGAGGAGCACAAGAGCAGGAGTTTTTAAAAGTAATCAGCGACTGTTTTTTAACACAGCATGTTAAAGCACCAACAAGGGGTGAAGCCTGTCTGGATTTAGTATTCTGTAATAATCAGGATAGAACTGAGGGTGTAGAGGTGATTGGACTACTAGGGTCACGTGATTATAATATAATACAATTCTCTGTATTTTGTAAGAGTGCAGATGCAAAGACTAAAATTGTTAAGTTGAACTTTGGTAGGGCTAATTTTGAGCAGATGCGACAAAGTCTCAGAAGCAGTGGAACAGGTTTAAAAATGTTTGACATGTAATGCAGGACAGATACATACCTAAATTTGGAATTAATAGGAAACTAAAAAAACCCAAGAGGGTGGTCGTGTTTTACTAACATGCTGGAATTCTATGAGGAGGCAACAAAAGGATTTGATCAAAGTAGAGCTTATGATATTATTTATCTGGACTTTCAGAAAGCATTTGATGAGGTGCCACATGAGAGGTTGGGCATCAAAATTAAAAAAAAGTGGCAGTTCACGGTGATGTTTTTAGATGTGTGCAGAATTGGCTCAGACATAGGAAGCAGAGGGTGATGGTGCGAGGAACCTCATCAGAATTGGCCGATGTTAAGAGTGGTGACCAGCAGGGGTCAGTGCTAGGGCCGCTGCTATGTTTAATATATATAAAATTATTTAGAAAGGAATATAAGTAACAAGCTAGTTAAGTTTGCAGATGATACCAAGATAGGTGGATTAGCAGATAATTTGGAATCTGTTATATTATTACAGAAGGACTTAGATAGCAGACAGGCTTGGGCAGATTTGTGGCAGAAAAAATTTGATGTCAGTAAATGTAAAGAATTACACATCCATCCATCCATCCCCTATCCAACCCACTATATCCTAAGTACAGGGTTGCGGCGGTCTGCTGGAGCCAATCCCAGCCAACACAGGGCGCAAGGCAGGAAACAAACCCCGGGCAGGGCGCCAGCCCACCGTAGAGAATTACACATAGGAAGTAAAAATGTGAGGTTTAAATACACAATGGGCAGTCGGAAAATCAAGAGTCCACCTTATGAGAAGGATTTATGAGTCATAGTGGACTCTAAGCTATCGACTTCCCATCACTGTTCAGAAGCCATTAAGAAGGCTAACAGAATGTCAGGTTATATAACGCCTTGATCTGTGGAGTACAAGTCCAAGGAGGTTCTGCTCAACCTTTATAACACACTGGTGAGGCCTCATCTGGAGTCATGTGTGCAGTTTTGGTCTCCAGGCTACAAAAAGGACATAGCAGCGCTAGAAAAGGACCAGAGAAGAGCGACTAGGCTGATTCAGGGCTACAGGGGTTGAATTATGAGGAAAGATTAAAAGAGCTGAGCCTGCACAGTTTAAGCAAAAGAAGATTAAGAGGTGACCTGACTGAAGTGTTTAAAATTATGAAGGGAATTAGTCCAGTGGATCGAAACTGTTATTTTAAAATCAGTTCATCAAGAACACTGGGACACAATTGGAAACTTGTTAAGGGTAAATTTCACACAAACATTAGAATGTTTTTCTTTACACAAAGAACGATAGACACTTGGAATAAGAGACCAAGTAGTGTGATAGACAGTAATACGTTAGGGATTTTCAAAACTCGACTTGATGTTTTTTTGGAAGTAATAAGTGAATAGGACTGACGAGCTTTGTTTGGCTGAATGGCCTGTTCTCGTGTTTTATTGGCGCATTGTCATAAAGTGCTTTACCTGCAGTTGATCTAACACGGCTAATTGCTAGCTGTCTTGAAGTGTGGCTTCTCTGTACTTGAACCTGCCTTAGAGAATTAACGTGCAGCTTGACTCGTCACAATATGATGAGAGTGGTGCATATGATATTGTTAATGTTGATTTTCAGAAAGCATATGATAAGCTGCCACATGTGAGGTTCGTTATCAAACTAAATGAAGTGAACGTCCAGGGTATATTGTGAAGGTAAGTGCAGAATTGGATATGAGAAATTCAGAATTGTTTAGCAGGGGTCAATGCTGGGGCACTGCTATTTTTAATACATGTAAGTATCTGAATAGGAATATATAGTGGTGTGACAAAACTATTTGTCCCCTTCCTGATTTCTTATTCTTTTGCATGTTTGTCACACAAAATGTTTCTGATCATCAAACACATTTCACCATTAGTCAAATATAACACAAGTAAACACAAAATGCAGTTTCAATCAAGAAATCACTTCAATAGGAGCTGCCTGACAAAGAGAAGTTGACCAGAAGCACCTCAAAAGCTAGACATCATGCCAAGATCCAGAGAAATTCAGGAACAAATGAGAACAGAAGTAATTGAGATCTATCAGTCTGGTAAAGGTTATAAAGCCATTTCTAAAGCTTTGGGACTCCAGCGAACCACAGTGAGAGCCATTATCCACAAATGGCAAAAACATGGAACAGTGGTGAACCTTCCCAGGAGTGGCCGGCCGACCAAAATTACCCCAAGAGCAGAGAGCGACTCATCCAAGAAGTCACAAAGACCCCAGGACAACGTCTAAAGAACTGCAGGCCTCACTTGCCTCAATTAAGGTCAGTGTTCATGACTCCACCATAAGAAAGAGACTGGGCAAAAACGGCCTGCATGGCAGATTTCCAAGACGCAAACCACTGTTAAGCAAAAAGAACATTAGGGCTCGTCTCAATTTTGCTAAGAAACATCTCAATGATTGCCAAGACTTTTGGGAAAATACCTTGTGGACTGATGAGACAAAAGTTGAACTTTTTGGAAGGCAAATGTCCCGTTACATCTGGCGTAAAAGGAGCACAGCATTTCAGAAAAAGAACATCATACCAACAGTAAAATATGGTGGTGGTAGTGTGATGGTCTGGGGTTGTTTTGCTGCTTCAGGACCTGGAAGGCTTGCTGTGATAGATGGAAACATGAATTCTACTGTCTACCAAAAAATCCTGAAGGAGAATGTCCAGCCATCTGTTCATCAACTCAAGCTGAAGCGATCTTGGGTGCTGCAACAGGACAATGACCCAAAACACACCAGCAAATCCACCTCTGAATGGCTGAAGAAAAACAAAATGAAGACTTTGGAGTGGCCTAGTCAAAGTCCTGACCTGAATCCAATTGAGATGCTATGGCATGACCTTAAAAAGGCAGTTCATGCTAGAAAACCCTCAAATAAAGCTGAATTACAACAATTCTGCAAAGATGAGTGGGGCAAAATTCCTCCAGAGCGCCGTAAAAGACTCATTGCAAGTTATCGCAAACGCTTGATTGCAGTTATTGCTGCTAAGGGTGGCCCAACCAGTTATTAGGTTCAGGGGGCAATTACTTTTTCACACAGGGCCATGTAGATTTGGATTTTTTTTCTCCCTAAATAATAAAAGCCATCATTTAAAAACTGCATTTTGTGTTTACTTGTGTTATATTTGACTAATGGTTAAATGTGTTTGATGATCAGAAACATTTTGTGTGACAAACATGCAAAAGAATAACAAATCAGGAAGGGGGCAAATAGTTTTTCACACCACTGTAAATAACAAACTAGTTAAGTCAGTTATGATACCAATCTAGGTGGACTGGCAGATGAAATTTAATATAAGGAAATGTAAAGTATTACAGTGTCGTAGACAACATGGCTTGGCTGGCATCCCAGCTGGGGAGTATAGTTCTTCTTAACATGAACTTTTATAAAGGAAGGTTTTGATAGACGTCCCAACTGGGTTGAAAAGTGGTGCCTTTCTAAGTCAGGGTGGCTGTTATAAGGGAAGGCCATAAAGAAAGAACCTCCTGATACCATGTGCACCCTAGCACAATGGGTGGTGGTATACTTCTTGTATGGCTCTCATTTGGACACTCACAGGGCTGCATGGCAGCACACTGAGGACTGTAGTCCAATTGGGGTGCCCTACAGGGTTCCATGTGTGCCGCTGTCATGGAGAAAACATCTTCAGAAACAACCAGCAGAGTCTCCAGATAGGCAGTCAGAATTGACTTTATTACACAGCCTAGGAAACGACTGCAGAGCACAGAAAGCCTTTCTCAGTTCAATGAAGTGAGCCCCTTGCTTTGAGCATGTCTCATATTTATTACAATTCTTATCTCCAAATATCCCATTTCCCATCATCTGCTTTACGGGGTTTCTCATGATAATGACCTCATTCAGTACCTTTTCTCATAACAATCACCTGCTTTTGCAGACTCCTCCATAACAATCTTCTTCCCAGTAGCCCTTCTCTTAACAATGTCCTTCCCTATCTACACTCTCTTATGACAGTCACTTTGGCTCAAAGGACATACAGGCAACCTGGAGGTGAACATCACCCAGTCACCCCTCACTAATCCTGGGCTGTTAAAGATTGAAATGCTTTTGGTTAATCAGTTCTCAGCGTTAAGTTGGAATCAGGAGGTCCCACGTGTGAAAACTGGACTGCTTGATTAATGATTCATTTAATGGTTACTTGTTGCACTAGCATCCCTTAAGACTAAAAGTCATAGGCAACTGTGACAGAAAGCGGCGGTGTGCAGTTTCACTGATAAGGGCTAAGGTGTGGACGGCCTTCAGCAAACAAGCATAGTGCCTGAAAGAAAGACAAAATACAAGCCATTAACAATTTATTCTTACATAGCCTAAGTAGCTTCTCCTTTGGTGATTCAAGTGCGATCATGACTTTACCTTAGGCAGGCAAAACAACTTGGCAGGTGGGTCGTGGCACCAACTGCCACATTTGAATACCGAGAAGAGAAACAGAATAGGTGAGGGTTAGAATCAAGTTCTAACTATCATGTTACTTATGTTTTAAGTATTTGAATATTTCAAATAACTGATGTAAATATTCTTATCTATTACTGTATATAATTCTACCTCATGAAGTAAGTCATTACATGTGAACACCTCGGATTAGGGTGGCCTACTCTTAAGGTGGCTTTTTCCTACTAAATTAGAGTGATATGGCCGTTTAGTTTTAAGATGGACTGTCTGATCATTGTTCATTTCAATCTCCCTTCTCCATATCTCGTATTCCCTAAATCGCTTGTTTTCCTTACTGAGTGTCTCTCTGCGTTTTTACACCCAATGACAGGAGGACACAATAAAATTAGGTCTTTAATGAAAGCCATTAGCCACGTCAAGTCTCCTTCAATTCCAGTTCATCACGGCATTCTGCTGGTGGGCTCAGTAACTGATTGTTTTTTTCTTTTAATCTCCAGAGTGTTACCTTCATAGGACAGAATGATAGTGAAATATTCTTGTCACATGCTGATTTTTGCTCTATTACTTATCAATTTATTTCATCTCTTGAACAATGGAGGAAAAGTATGGAGGGATTGACTTTAATTTGAAAACCCACAACATAATTAATGATTATCTAGCCTGGAACTCAAAGATTACTTGATTTGAGGTGGCCGAGTTCATTGAAATTACAGACAAATGTGCTTTGAATATAATCGGCCTGCAATGCTAAGAACGGCTTTTGAATTCATTCTTGAATCCCCAGGTTCAGAGTTCCCCCAATGTAGCTATTTATAATAATAATAATAATAATAATACATTTTATTTATAAATATTACAAAAATAAGTTGATTTAGTAATTACAAGAGCTGGGATCGATCTTGGTATTTACTTGATGATGAGACGGCACTCACAGGTCGGCTGGTTTTATCTTCCAGCAATAAAAGAGCTGGAAATCCTCATTGATCCCTTTGGAACAGCTCAGGAATCATCACAAAGAATCTCCGTGTGTCTCCCAGAAGGGAACCTTCATCCAGAGGTGAACCTTTTTAATGTATAACAGAAAAAAAAAATTTTTTCCCCCCCAAGACTATAACCGAAGAAAAAGAAATCAGTTTAGTGTTGCTGGTCATCCTGATTTCTTGAGTAGTACAGCGGTTAGAACTGCTGACTCCTATTCAGAAGGTCCCGGGTTGAGTCTTAACATCTCCCAAAATAAACGTTTTGAGTAGTGAGCTGTTCTTATTGCTACTATTATACAATAAAAACATACATTTGATTTGAGTCTGTAACAGCCGCTGTAAATGTATAGTACTTGTAAAGGTTACCATTTTGTTTTATTCAGTTTAATTCGCTCTGTCGCGTTCACGCTCACCTCGATCTGACACTGCTGTTTTCAAATAAAGACGAACTATAGCAGAGGTGAGCTCAGATCGGAGAAAGAGAACAGAAGCCCTCCCTACAAGAAACGTCCACTCACATATAAGAACAACGCAGCTGCATCAGGCATAAAGGCGAAAGATAGCACAGTTTGAATACAGGACGAGGTCCGGCGTCATCCTGCCAATCACCTGTCCTTCAAAGAAACAATATGGCTTACAGAGCTCGCTGACGTATCGTGCAAACTCCTGTTTGTGATTATGTTTTGTGATGGTCTTTACATAAGAAGCATTTATATGTTACTTATATAAAAGCTAGATCGAATGTTACTTATCTTGATTTATTTACTAATCTTCCTACAGCGTAAAGTCACAAGTAGACTGTAGAGCTTCCTGTGTTTGATATACACGGGCATGCTCAAAAAATACATGTGTAATGCCACGAACATTAACAATAAGAGCAGCTCTCTACTGAAAATGGTAAACTTGAAAAGCTGCCAGCATCGAACCCAGAAGCTGTTGATTGGGAGTCAGCAGTTCTTAGCATTGTACCACACAAGTATGGAATATCAACCGCCTACCGTAACCTGCTTTCTTTTTTCTTCGGTTATATTCTTGAATAAAAGTGCACTTGTTTTATTATACTTGTACCTTTTGTGAAAGTGTTTATTTGATATTTGGACTTCAGGCTTCACACCTTATACACATGTTATAAATGTAAGAAGGACGGTCCTTGGGTGTGTGTGTGAACTGTTAACATTTGAATCTGAGGATTGTATATAGCGTGGAACTGACCTCTCTGTACTGTTCTGTCCTCTGCATCTCCTGGATTTCAAAAGAAACACCAACATACAGCAACATGTGGACACTGACCAAGATCGGAAAAACAAAAAACAAACGTGGTCACTGACTACAACCACATAAAGGTATGCAAATGAATATAATGTTGCATTAGTGCAACAACGTTGTCCAAAATTGTCCAAAATGTACAATACAGGTCATAAAATGAATTATTCCAAATGTCATATATACCTAAGTCTCTCTTTTTTGTCAGTGCATCTTTGAC
>NC_053156.1:4482226-4498397 GCF_016835505.1 Polypterus senegalus
GAACATTTAGAAATGTCTGGAAATGCAGTTTAAGATGTTCTGAAATAAATGACAGTCCACTGAAATACTTCAAGAAGTTTCAAGATGCCTTAAACGTGTTTTCTGATATCTCAGATGCTGTACAAAAGTCGGAACACGCTGTTTGTTGCGTCATCACGCTCACAGGTTCTGTATGCGTGAGCGTGCGCACGTGTTGTTTTTCTGTATCTGATACGCGAAAACGCTGTACTTTCAGGAGTCTGAACGCACTTGCATTTATTCCATTGTTTGTTGACTTTGTGTGCGTCTGTTTGATGTAAGTCACGCTTTGCTGTTTATTTCAATAGAAATAATTTCTGCAAGTAATGGTAAATCTCGTAACGTTGTTTTACTAGCAAGTTCAGACAACCCTTTATGTCAAAGTGTGTTCAGTTTAACGTTCAAAATTGTATAAGTACATTCAGAAATATTGCTTCTTTATTATATATAAGAGCTTCAAGAAACAGACTTGGTAATATTTGCTTAAGTATTGATTTATCTGAGTATGTACAGCGCTAACGTATTTCGTAAGTTTTATTTAGTACCTTTTGTCAATGAAAGCACGTCATGGCGCTGTGTTAATTTCTGCTGCCATCTACTGACCTTTTTGGGCATTACATGTTTAGCGTTCTCTGAGCCTTTATTTTGTGAGTTATTTTATGTTATTGTATTTGTTCTGTTTCAGAAACCACACATAAATATTTGTCTTCAAATAAACGTTAAGTTCTACAAAGCCATTGCAACTATTCTTTCCTTTGCATCGTTCAGTAGTTAATTAAGATCTTCCTACCTTAATTCTGGTCTGCTTCATCCTTCTTATCGAGGATTAGGATTTGGTGCCACAGACACACACCAGTTTGACGCACACACTGTTTAACAAGTGGTCCTTCGAGCCGGAATTTACTTGTGTGTACCAGCATCCATGGCAGCATCCAGAAAGACAAGGGAGGAGCCACTGACATGTAATCCCCGTCCAAGCCGGACCCGCCGCATCCCAGGACATCTGGAGGACTACGTACTCAGTTATAATCCCAGGAATGATTATGAAACAGCTGAATTTAGGGAATCAGAGAATACTCAATGGCAATACATGCAGGAACGATGGAAGGATCTTCGTCTGCAGATGGAAGAACTTCAGGACATGATGGATTCTGCAGCAATCTCTTCTGCCAGGACATTATCTCCAAAAAGACAATCCATCAATCAACAAGCAGGGACCTTTCCACCTATGAAGTGCCCACAACCACAATCTCGCATTCAGCGTAGCTCCAGCATGCCCTTGCTTGAACCCAGAAGTCCTCATATACAGCTCGCTACCCCTCACCATGAATCAGCTGAAGAGTTATCACAATGCTTCTCAAACATGCAGACCCCTCGCAAACAAGTTTCTACAAGTGGTCATCACCAGACCCTCTGGGAACCCTTTCTTCACCAGCCAAAATTTGAGTCTTACTGTATTCCTCCTTCAGCCCCAAGGCAATGGCAACAATTACAGCAACCTGTATACTCTATACCTCATCTAGAACAGTCTTATGTGCCTCTGTCCTCCACGCAGTATCCACAACAGGTATCTGAGCCTCAACAAGGACAAGGACAAGGACAAGTTAAGGCATTTAATCAGCCTGTACTGGATCCTAATTTACAAAGCTTAATGCAAATGGCTATTGTGTCATCATTTGGCATTCCCAAACCCAACCTCCCTACATTCAACTCAGGTAAAGAAACTGACTTTATCTTATTGAAAAAGGGATTAGACAGCCTTCTGGGACCTCATCCTCATCTCACAGAAGACTATAAATATCAGGTATTGCTTGATCACCTTAAGTTCCCCTCTGCACTGCAGGTTGCTAAGAGATATTTGCACGATCCTAAACCATATACCAGTGCAATGAATGCCCTACAACAGAGATATGGTCAACCACGGCAATTAATTCAAGCAGAATTGGGTGCCATTTTGAATGCTCCTGCAGTAAGATCAGGGGATGCTAAAGGCATTGAGGACTTTGCACTGTCAGTTAGTACACTAGTGGGCTTTCTGAGCTCATTAGGTGGTGCTGCTAACATTGAGCTTCAGTGTGGATCCCATGTAGATAGGCTGCTTACAAAATTGCCACTAAATTATAGAGATGCCTTTGCAGAACATTGTGTAACACGGGGCATCATACAGAGTGGAAGTAGCCAAACTTATACACTCATTGACTTTGCTGACTGGCTGGAAAGGAAAGCACAGGTACTACAAGTGGCACGGAGAGCAACAGACCTATATCAGGCTTCATCCCAAGGAGCTGAACGCCGTGAAACAAGACCTGCAAAAACACCACCTGTTAAGGTCTCTACAATTTATCTTAGTAGTGAACAGAATACCCCCGAGATACAACAGGAACCTGACAGCATTCCTCCAAAGCCAATCAAGAGAGAGCGGTTCAAACCATTTTGTCCTTATTGTAATAATCAAGAGCATTACTTAAATGCTTGCTCAGAGTTTACCAAATTGGACACGGTCCATCGGATGGAGTGGATAAAGGACAAAGAACGATGCTGGAAATGTGGCAGAGGGCATAAACCAGACAAATGTACATTGAAGAAACCATGTTCTACCTGTGGAGAACAACATCTTCAGATTCTCCATGATGTAGTACAAGTTAGTAATCAAAGTATTCTTACAATCAGTGCTTCCTCCAGTATGTTGTACATCGATCAGAGCCATCGCTCCAGTAAGATTATGCTAAAGGTTGTCCAGGTAATACTGTCTAATGGTAAGAAGACCCTTAATACTTATGCTGTACTAGATGATGGATCTGAGCGCACAATTATCTTACCAGCAGCTGTAAGACAGCTTGGTCTTGATGGAAGAAAGGAGCTTTTAGAACTAAGAACCATTCGTCAGGATGTTGTACAATTAAAGGGTGCAACAGTAGAATTTGCAATATCAGCGGCCAGTAATCCTAGAAAACAGTACAGTATCAACAGCGCATTTACTGCTGACCAGCTTAATTTAGCAGAGCAGTCGTGTCCTTTAGAATCTCTTCAAAGAAAGTATAAACACCTTAGGGGAATTCCCCTCAAGTCATATACAAAAATTCAACCCATGGTTTTAATTGGGTCTGACCATCCACACCTAATTATACCCATTAAGTCAGTGCGCCAGGGACCCCCAGGAGGACCAGTTGCTGTATGTACTCAATTGGGCTGGACATTACAAGGCCCAGCTGAATTCCTTCAGCAGCCTTATGGTGAGGTTTCATGTTTGCACAGTTCAATTCAGCAGCCTATTCATGACCTCCATCATCATGTAGAGAGGCTGTGGCAACTAGACACTCTTCCATTCCGTCAAGAGAAAGATGTGACCAGGTCTAAACAAGACAAAGAAGCTATGGAAATACTTGAAACTAAAACCACCCGTGTTAAAGTTAGTGGAGTACAGAGGTATGCCACACCTTTGCTATGGAGGAAAACCATTCCCTTCCTTCATGCATCACCATCAGCAGTAATGAGCCTTTTGAGAAGTACTGAACGACGGCTAACAACAGTTCCTGAGAGAGCCAGTGAATATAATAATGAAGTTAACAAACTTTTGGACGCTGGATATGTTGTGAAGATCACCAGCACAGAGGCAAGTGAATCTACCAATTCTTGGTATATACCTCACCATCTGGTTCACCACAATAACAAAGCCAGACTGGTATTTAATTGTTCATTTGTCTACCAGAATAAATCACTCAACAATAGTCTGCTCCCAGGTCCATCTCTGAGCCCATCACTTCTTGGAGTTCTTCTGAGGTTCCGAGAATACCCAGTAGCTGTCAGTGGAGACATTCGTGCCATGTTTCATCAGATTAGACTTCTTCCAGAAGATCAGCCAGTATTACGTTTCCTCTGGAGAGACCTGGATGTAAGTCGCTCTCCAGACACATATGAGTGGCGTCTTACCTTTCGGCACAACCTGTAGCCCATGCTGTGCGATTTTTGCTCTGCAGAAGCATGTCAGGGAGCATGCGAAAGGGAATGAAGCAGTCGTGGACTCTGTACATAAGGCATTCTATGTTGATAACTGCCTCCAGTCATTTCAGTCTACTCTCCAAGCTAAGCAGTTTATTGAGCAGTGTCGGGTGCTGTTGGCAGAAGGAGGGTTTGATATCAGGCAGTGGGCCAGTAACATACCAGATGTGATCACTCACTTGCCCCGAGACGCAAGGTCAGAATCATGTGAGCTCTGGCTTACCTTCAACAACATATACCCCGAAGAATCAACTTTAGGATTACGTTGGGATTGTTCCTCAGACATATTGGGATACAAGTTCAAATCTATTCCTTATGATCAGCCCACCATGAGGAATATTTACAGGGTTCTCGCAAGTCAATATGACCCAATAGGATATCTCATTCCCTTCATCACTCGAGCTAAAATCTTGGTTCAGGCCCTTTGGAAAAGGGAACGAGATTGGGATGAACCTATTGCCAATGACCTTCTCCAAGCATGGAATGAATGGGAGAATGAATTGCTGAACATACCCAAGATTGTTCTCCAACGCTGTTATACTTCGGGCGTGAACTTAGCCAAAGCTGTTGTGGACTTGCATGTGTTCTGTGATGCTTCCCAGCAAGCATATGGCTGTGTTTCCTACCTTTTGGTAGAAGATGCTCGAGGTAATGTACAGGTGTCCTTTTAATGGCAAGATCACGGGTAGCACCTAAGAAACAGCTGTCAGTGCCACGTTTGGAGCTCTGTGCTGCATTAACGGGTGCACAGCTTGTAAAGCTGCTGCAAACAGAACTCTCAGTTCCTATTAGAAATACATTTCTATGGACTGACTCCACCACAGTATTGAACTGGATTAACTCTGAGTCCTGCCACTACAAAGTGTTTGTGGGAACACGTATTGCAGAGATTCAGGAACTCACCAGTTCTGCAGAATGGCGATATGTTGAATCAGAGAATCCTGCGGATGACATTACTAGAGGGAAGACCTTGTTGTCATTAACTCAAATGAGCAGATGGAATCAGGGTCCTTCTTTTCTTCTTCTGTCATCAGATAATTGGCCAGAGATCCCTAAGCCCATTGATGCTGAATCAGAGGAAATGAAGAAATCCTTGTTCTGTGGTTTGACCTCCGTAGCTGATACAACATTGCTTGATCTTTCTCTGTTTACAAAATGGGAAGATCTGATTCAAGCCACTCATTTAGCTGTAAATGGGGCGGCTGCAGTGTCCCTATCTGCAAGTGAACGAATTAAAGTTGAAGTTGCTGTTTTACAGAGAGCCCAACGGGACAGTTTTCCAGAAGAAGTAAAATTGCTAAGTGAAGGTGATACATTGCAAAAAACTAGCCGTTTATACAATCTATCTCCTCAGTATGATAAGACATTGAATTTAATCCGTGTTGGAGGTCGCCTTCGCAAGGCTGCATCAGAATTAGGGGAGGATGAAATACATCCTATTGTGTTGTCACCTGATCATACTATAACTAAAATTCTGATTCGTGATTATGATGAACGTTTACTTCACCCTGGGCCAGAGCGAGTATTTGCTGAAATTCGGAGAACTTACTGGATACTTCGGGGAAGACAGGCTATCAGAAGTCACCAATGACAGTGTGTTGAATGTCGCAGGTGGCGTGGTCAGCCTGTCATTCCTAAAATGGCTGATCTTCCAAATGCACGTCTACGAATACAAAAACCGCCTTTCTGGTCTGCGGGAGTGGACTGCTTTGGCCCATTTACAATTAAAATAGGAAGAAGGTTAGAAAAGCGCTGGGGCATCATTTTTAAGTGTCTCACTATACGATGTGTTCATTTAGACCTCATTCCTAGTATGGACACAGATTCATTCCTTCTAGCTCTCAGAAGATTCATCGCCGTCGGGTAAACCCTATGAGATTGTAGCTGATAGAGGAACTAACTTCCGAGGTGGGGACCGAGAACTTAAAGAAGCTTTTGCCACAATGGAGACTGCACTTCAAGAACAACTTGCAAGGCAAAGTATAGATTTTCATTTCAATCCACCTCATGCTCCACATTTTGGAGGAGCATGGGAACGAGAGATTAGATCTGTGAAGAACTCCCTACATATAGTCCTCAAGGACCACACTGTGTCAGAGGAAGTTCTCCATACAGTGCTGGTGGAAGTGGAGGGCATTCTCAATGCCAAACCTCTTGGATACGTTTCTTCTGATATAGCTGATCCAGATCCAGTTACTCCAAATCTCTTGCTAATGGGGCGGCGGGACGCTTCCTTACCCCAAGCAGTCTATGGAGCTAGTGATTTACTGGGACGTCGTCGCTGGAAACACAGCCAGGTTTTGGCTGACCACTTTTGGTCTAACTTCACCAGGCGCTACTTGCCTGATTTACAACAACGACATAAATGGAAGAACTCCTCATCCTCCTTGAATGTGGGACAGATTGTTCTAATCATTGATCCACAGTTGCCTAGGGCTTATTGGCCTGTTGGAAAGGTCACTAAAGTTATTCCTAGTGATGATGGAAAAGTTCGCGTTGCTGAAGTCAAAGTGAAGGATCATATTTATACTCGCCCAGTGAGCAAGCTTATAGAACTGCCGGAAATACCAGACGAATGACACAGACCCATTGAATTGCTTCAAATTTATTACTCAAATTTGGGGGCGGCTGTACAAAAGTCGGAACACGCTGTTTGTTGCGTCATCACGCTCACAGGTTCTGTATGCGTGAGCGCGCACGTGTTGTTTTCTGTATCTGATACGCGGAAAACGCTGTACTTTCAGGAGTCTGAACGCACTTGCATTTATTCCATTGTTTGTTGACTTTGTGTGCCTGTTTGATGTAAGTCACGCTTTGCTGTTTATTTCAATAGAAATAATTTCTGCAAGTAATGGTAAATCTCGTAACGTTGTTTTACTAGCAAGTTCAGACAACCCTTTATGTCAAAGTGTGTTCAGTTTAACGTTCAAAATTGTATAAGTACATTCAGAAATATTGCTTCTTTATTATATATAAGAGCTTCAAGAAACAGACTTGGTAATATTTGCTTAAGTATTGATTTATCTGAGTATGTACAGCGCTAACGTATTTCGTAAGTTTTATTTAGTACCTTTTGTCAATGAAAGCACGTCATGGCGCTGTGTTAATTTCTGCTGCCATCTACTGACCTTTTTGGGCATTGCATGTTTAGCGTTCTCTGAGCCTTTATTTTGTGAGTTATTTTATGTTATTGTATTTGTTCTGTTTCAGAAACCACACATAAATATTTGTCTTCAAATAAACGTTAAGTTCTACAAAGCCATTGCAACTATTCTTTCCTTTGCATCGTTCAGTAGTTAATTAAGATCTTCCTACCTTAATTCTGGTCTGCTTCATCCTTCTTATCGAGGATTAGGATTTGGTGCCACAGACACACACCAGTTTGACGCACACACTGTTTAACAGATGCGTTTCACAATCTCCTAAAATCTTGCATGCACTTTAAGAAAACCATGTCAAGACATCTTAACGTAAGTTATTGTGCATTTTCAGACATCGCCAGAGGATTTTTAAGATGTTTTAAAATAGATGAGAAGTTCCATTAAGGAGCAGGACATTGTACAGAAAGTGATTTGGAGAGATCTGGGAATGGATTGCAGGTATCTGAAAATGACAAAGAACTTTGGAGGTATCTTGAAATGTGTTTCAGGGGTCCGAAAAGGTGAATTGTACTTTAAGATCTCTGAAATCACTTTGAGAAATCAGTAAATATGAACTCAGCCCGCCGTTATACACGTGGATTGTCAGCTCCTCCTGTGTAACTGGCTTGACAGGTCCATTTGTACTTATTACGTACCGTTAGAAAATAAATGTGACTACAAAATATGAAGAATCCAAACTGTTAAATACATGTTCACACAGAGTATCCTGCTTCTCACTGCGTTTCATTGTTCAAAATATATTTTTAATGAATTATTTAGACAGCATGCTTTAAGACACAGGGAAAATAAAAGAAATGTGATTTTCTATGAATGAACAATTTACATAACATTCTCTTTAAAACAGTTGGTACTGAATTTTAAATGTGAAAAGCCAACGCACTGACTGAGCACGTACGTGCAGTAATGCAGATGGTCTGTTAACAACTCTGGCACTGGAAATGGTGACGGACATTTGTGAAATACGCTGCACATGGAACTCATTGTGTCAGATCCACATACTATTGATCCACATTATGCCCAGAGGGGACTGGGCGGTCTCATGGTCTGGAATCCCTACAGATTTTATTTTTTTTCTCCAGCCGTCTGGTGTTTTTTTTGTTTTTTCTGTCCCCCCTGGCCATTGGACCTTACTCTTATTCGATGTTAATTAATGTTGATTTATTTTGTTTTCTTACTGTGTCTTTTATTTTTCTATTCTTTATTATGTAAAGCACTTTGAGCTACTGTTTGTATGAAAATGTGCTATAGAAATAAATGTTGTTGTTGTTGTACTAGCTGTGGTACCGTTATTCATGCAAAGCAAAATCCTGGTCTCGTCTTAGCACATTCTGAAAAACTGCGTCTCCATCAGCTGTAGAAAAACTTGGGCTTCATTCTGTTCAAATGCAGCTTGGCTGGACGGTGAGATTGTAGTCTCGGTATAAGCTTATGTTATGAAGCAGACTGGCTCAGGCACCATCAGCCCCAATGAAGGCACTCGGAGTCTCAGGACAGGCAGCAGAATCAAGCTTTATTGTACGGTGCACATACAGACTCAGTTCAGATGACTTGAGCCATGAGCCATAGGCATCTCTTACTTTTATTACAATTCTTATCATACAAGCCATTATTCATCCTCATCCTATCATTTCACTGCTCTGATCTTGCCTCGAATTAATTCTACCTTAGTTGAGGGGGTGTCAGACCGCTCTCTGTCCACCATTTCTGTTTGACAAGGCCAATCCTAGTAGCTTGTCGCTTGCAACCGTTAATTACAGCTAAAGAGTCCACTTTCTCTCTCTAAGAGAGGAGCCCATCTTCTCCAGCTCTCCTGCATGTCTAACCTTTGGCTTAATGAACTTTTGTTGGTTTTTAGTGTGGTCGAAATTTAACATCTTATTAAAAAAGTCGTTCATTGTATCCTTTAATTACTCCTCGGCAAAATGCCTTGGAGGGCGCAGTCTTCAAAAGCAGTCCATTACAGCCTGGTCAGAATGATCAGAATGGTCAGAGAAACAAAGGATAGAGATTCATTTTATAAACTATTGAATTTACATACAGTGTCAATTAATGCATACATTTTTACTTTGGTTGGTTAGTGGGTTTACACCCAAATGATTTGTATAAAATAAAAGTCTGTTATATTATATTCTGGTTCTTCTTATACCTTTTGAGATGAGCCACTTCCCTTGAATTTCTGTGCATATCACAACTGTCCATTCTCGTTTATATGACATCTGGTGATTTCATAGTCGTCTCTTAGTCATCCTTCAGTACATTTGGTATCTCACATCAACCTTTCTTCTGGTACATTCTTTATTTACTGACCATCTCAGTATTTTTCCTAAACCAATTCTTATATTTCAGTGTACATTTTGTTGTTCACTTGACCTTTATTTGGTTTCCCACATTTATTAATCCTTTATGCTATTTCTTTAAGATGAATGCCATGTTACCCAAAAATTATTTTTCCACATTAGCTCATACAGAATAATAAAAAATATGTAGGCAAAAGCCTTTTCAATCCTAACTCTTACTTTTTAATACTTAGTAAAATATAGTGTCTACTTTTCTCATGGGCTTATAATACATTTCTAATATGTAGAGATTATCATTTTAAGAATACATTTTTCTAGTGTTGCCACAGGAAACAGGAATCACAGTCCGTGTTTTCAGGCGATTATTATTTAATATTTTTAAGGTTAATGGGCTGATATAGCAAGATTATAGATTTACTGTCACTGTCACCAAAGGATAACAGTCAGACTGAGAGGTTGAGTACAGAAGTTCTTTAATAAGTAGACTATAGCAATGTATCACCTCAAGCACATGTGGTATGGACCTATGAACTCCATTTTTCCAGTGTGACAAAAGTCATCTTGCCGTCTTTCAGTTTTTTTTGTGCCCACCTGTTTGACTCCACTGCTGCTTTACAACTCTAGTTTACAGAGCAAGTGAGCCTCAGAATATGAAGTTCCTGCACAAGAACAAAAGCAAAATGCCATTGAAAGGCAAAGGCTGGAGTCTCTGCATTTTGTAGTCTGTGGCCACCCAAAAGGAGTTTTTCTGGGTTAACATCAGGAGAGAAGGCAGGTGAAGGCATCACTCACACAAATCCCAGCATTCCTCAGGACAGTTGTGGATACAGCAGCTTTGTGTGGCCTGACATTGTCCTTCCTGTAGGGTCATGGAGGATATGAGCAGAGGGCCTGTGAGCTGTTGCCTTGCTCTGAGGGCAGTAGCATGTAGCCTGTACGTCACTGCCCTGTTATGGACATGGCCATTGTGTCTGCTGGCCGTTACAGTCTAATGTCCTAAATAGATCTTTGTTCGTCTTAAATCGACAGTAAAGGAGAAACTCGCATGTTTGAGTTCAGACAAATCCTTTGAAAATCGTGTGTGTCTGAGCACATCCACAGAATCTGCCAGCGGTCAATGGCTGCTCTCAGCTCACAGGGAGACGTACACAGAAATGTAGTTCAGTGGCTGAGTGTCTGAATTCGGCTGGGCACAGACTGTAAAATGACTTCAGTTCACAGACTGGCAATGCACGCTTATCATCACACCTGCTGTGCCCTGTCTTATTCATCAAACATTAAATATTTATTAACACAGTGGGTTGGCGCCCTGCCTGGGATTTGTTCCAGCCTTGTGCCCTGTGTTGGCTGGGATTGAATCCAGCAATCCCCTGTGACCCTGTGTTAGGATATAGCAAGTTGGAGAATGACTGACTGACATTTATTAAACAACATACAGAAAAAATGAGTAAAGTTGAGGCAGCACACTGATGTCAATATGTACTGAATATAAAAATCACAGCAGGGCTTTCATTGGGCATCACAGGTCTGACCGTAAAAACTAACAAGAGTGTTGAAGATCACAAATAACAGCAGCTTGGGCCACACTGCAGACTGTCTGTGCATGTCGGTGGTAGCCAATCTGTTTAAAAACACATAATGAGGATTAATGAGTCCCCTGGGGTTCATTAGGAGTGAAAAAGAATGTTTGACAATAATGAGATGTCAGAGAGGCTGCTGTAATCCCTTTAGAGACAGAATAAATATCACCTACAGACACCTGCTGTCAGGTACAACAGTCTTAGCATGTCTGTTGGTAAACGTGGCATCGCAGAGGAAAATAAAATGGAATTTAAGAAGCCACACTTTGGTTACTGCTTTCCTGATAACAATGCATCTTGCTATAAATTTATTTATGACACAGAAGTTTATGTATTTTTTTATATTTTCTCTGTTCTTTTGATCTCAGTCACTATCTTTGGAAATCTTTTTGTCATCATTTCTATTTCTCATTTCTTGCAGCTTCACACGCCGACTAATTATTTGATCCTTTCACTTGCAGCGGCTGATTTCTTGGTGGGTTTGTTTGTGTTGCCCATTAGTTTAATTGGACAAATAGAAACCTGCTGGTATTTTGGGGTGATTTACTGTTACGTCTATCAGACGCTTGCTAACTTGCTCGGTGTAGCTGTTGTTAATCACTTGGCTTTAATATCCATTGATCGCTACATTGCTGTTTGCAATCCATTCTTTTACAGCTCAAAAATAACTCTGAATGCCACAAAGCTCAGCATTGTAGTGCTGTGGTTGTATTCACTTGTGTTTACATTCACTGTTATATATTTTAGTTACATTGAAACTGAGAGATGTGAGGAAACCTGTGTGCTAACTGGATATGACTTTGCTGCTGTTGTTGTTTTAACATTTACTTTTATTATCCCATATTCAGTAATGATATGTTCTTATGCAAGAATATTTCTAGTTGCCAAAAGGCATTCTAAAGCCATTAAATGTTTGATTGAAAAGACGCAGTCAGCAGAGAGCAGCAATTCAAACACACCTAAAGCGTCAGAAACAAAAGCAGCAAAGACCCTCGGACTGGTGGTGGGCGTCTTTATCATCTGCTGGTTACCTTATATAATATTTGATTTCTGTGCTGAAATTACTTCATATCTCTTGCGTGGTATAAGGAACTTCTTAATAATGGTCAGTGAGGTGAGTTTTGGAGTTAATCCCATTCTTTATGCTTTTTTTTATCCCTGGTTCAGAAAAGCTCTTAAAATAATACTGAGTTTTAAAATATTTAGCCCTGCATCTTCAGTCATTAATTTATTGTAAGTTTTAAAACTTGACAGCAGTGTACATTTATATTCAGTGCTGACAATTTGCATTTATTTCTGTTATATACTGTATTATGTATTCTGTGTATTAATAATAAGGAGCAGCTCTTCTAGAATTTTTTTTTTGTTTCTCATATTATTATTATTATCGTTATCTGTGTATTCTGTTTGTGTGTCTTACTGCACATCAATATACTTTTTATGAGCTGAGTTTAATTATTAAAATGTCTGATAATCAGCCCCATAATTAACAAACAGGACTGCTAAGCACTGCTGTGACTTTTGCTCTGCTCTGTCAGATTGTGTCTGTAAAACGTAAGTATGTTTGTTATAAATGATGTTGAAATCCCAGCTGATGTCCTCCTGGCACAAGTCACTCACGCCGGGATACTGCCCAGTGCCCAGTGCCCAGTGCTGCCAGGACAGAATTGGAATCGACACGACTGTTTATGTGAAACATGGGGTTAAAAAATGGATGGTAGAAAAACAGAAAAAGAAAATCAATGAAATGATGAAGCATCTGATTAACTTTACACATTGTGAAGGACAGCCGGGTCCCATGCCCGGCAGGGATGCCCCTGCTACTTATGTTCCGGGGGAGCCGCCATGGGCAGTCCTATACCTCCCCCGGGACGCTTGGTGGCAGCCTCCAAGGCCGACGGTGACTCCTCAACCGCCCGCAGGGCTCCATGGGAGATGGAGTCCTCCACAGCTTGGTTGGGGTCCGGCATGGCCGCTAGGGGGAGCTGCCTGCTTCCCACAGCCCGGCTGGACGAGCTTTCAGCCCCGCCCGGAAGTTCAATTAGGACCAGGTGGTTAATCACCTGGAACGCTTCCAGGTGGGCTATAAAAGGTCCCAGCCACCACCACTCGGGAAGCCAGGGTTGGGAGGAGGAGGACTAAGCTTGCAGAGGAGTGGTGGAAGAGAAGGTGAAGGAGAATTGTGGTTTGTGTTTTGCTTGGTGCTTTGGACTGTGTTTGGGCTGTGTGGCACGGGGAAGGCGTGTCACACAGCTGAAGAAAATAAAAGCCTGTGTGTTTTGTACACGTTGCCTCTGCGTGGTCTGTGCGGGTCGGCGCTATATAGCGCCTTTTACAACATTTAATGACATTCTTTTTATTTGACTGCTATTATCTTTATCTTTTGTGTGATGCTGAAGTAACTTTGAGGTTAAAGTCTGTGATTTCTTTCCTTTTTTCTCCGATGTCAAGTTCTCCTCTCGGGTTTCTCCACTTGTGCTGAACTTCTTCACTTTTCAGCCCCACAGTTTCTGTCAGCCTTTTATTCTTGTAATTTGTGCTCAGATAAATATTCCTTTGATAGACACATCACAAATTGTTCACACTTTCTTTCTCTTTCATTTGTCAAATGGCTGTAGAGCACAATGGCTCCTGCTACTTCATACACAGAAAGTGTTTGGTTTTCTTGGTAAGGCTTTTACAAATCTAACGACACAATTCAGAGGTGTGCGCTCATTCGTGTGTTTTGATATTTTATTTCTTTGTAATGAATGCTTTAGTGAGGATATGAACACAAGTGTCTTTTTCAGTGATCATTAACAAACACTTGATCCTTTATATCAATGTGCTTAGATAAACCTCAGCATGTTGATTTCAAACACGTCAATGTAGTCATAGGCTGCTGAGTTTTTCGCTGTGTTTGATTGTTCAAATGATATTCTTGATGGATTATTTAGACTCCATGCGGCAGGTCACATCACAAATATACAACACTTGGTTTTCTGTAAAATGACAATTTATGTCACATTTATTTAAACCTGAAAGCCCAGCGCACTGGCTAACCCCTTGTGTACAGGAGGCCGGTGGTCTGTTAACGTCACTCCAGGCTGACTGACATTTGTTAAATATGCTGTGACTAACGCTGTAAATGTAACTCATTGTGTTTACTCCTATATTACTAAAGTCACTCAATTGTCTTCACTATTTGAACGTCACTATATAAAATAAAGAATGATTTTAATTTTAAAAACAATCTTGTTGTTCTTGTCTCTGTTACCAACTGAATAGAGCGATAAAGGGGGTCTACAGCAGTGTCGCTATATATACAGAAAATGCATCAAACCTCAGAGTCCTCCATGCTGACAGAGTTCAGGAGTTCCCAGTAAACTCCATCATGCAGCACTGCTGTGGAATCCAGATGTTGGTGACTTTCAGATCCACAATCCTGAGGCCACTATGGCAGCTGGTCATGAATGAGACCCCTGCCAGTGTTGGTAAAGATCAAGTGGGCACACAGTATGTCGTTGTTTCTTCTTCACTCCTTTTCACTTTGCTGCACTTACTTGTTTGACTTTTTCTGTTTTTACTCCATCATTGTTACCCACCCGGATTCAGTTGTACTTGTCCTTTATATCTCACGGTGCCACATTTGAACACAAGTTTATTTGCAATGCCATCTCTAATATTTTCTCTTCCCAGCCTGTAGTATAAACTGCAGACCCTCCATCCACAGCCATGCCCCCCTGCACTGTTCTTCCCTCAAAGCTCAGATTTCCAGAAGATGCTGGACGTCTGTGTGTTATGAGGTGCTGTGAATGTCATTTTTATTCTGCTCTCCTCTATTGGGTTTTAGAATGTGTAGATTTTGATTTTCTTAACAGTTTCTTACTTTAAGTTTTATTTAAATTTGTTGCAATAATTTTATGTCCTTTTCTCAATGCCATCTGTTTTTAATGTACGTGTCCAACTCTGGGGTGACATGCACATCTTTGTCAGGCACCAGATTGTCATGTTCTGGAAGTTCTAAAGGGCACCAAAATGATATTTTTTTCTGTAAGTGCCCCAACACCACAGGGGTACAGGGCTCAGAGATTTGAAACGTTTCTAAGTCCCCCCAGAAGCAGAGGGTCATAGAAAGAGCAGAGTGCCAAAATGTTTAAAAGGCTGCAACACACTGTAACCCTTTGGAGGGGCTTTCCTCCAATTCCAAGGTGTAATGGGTGAGAATGGGGTGTCAAAGAACTGGACATCTTCCCCTCATTGCAGCCCACCCCTCGCTCAGTGTCTAGAGTGGGTTGGGAGTATCGGCCACAGAGTGCTGGGCTCTTGTGATAAATGGTCTGTGGCACTTGCAAGTTTTAAATAAATAATCTATGACCCATAAAGTGCAGGGTCCAACTGGGGGCACTCTGCTCTGGGGATGGCTGGGGTGCCTGGCTGAGTGCCTCATTCTTACCTCGGAGGGAGCGACGTCTCAGTTAGGTAAAGCAGTATAAGAGGAACCTGCACAGCCGACGAGGGGGCATAGAAGAGACAATGGAGGTTAAATAAGGAAAGAGAGGCAGGATCAAGGGAGCCCCTGAAAGAGCAGAATGGAGGCATGTGGTCAGGAGCCTAGGGCTGAAGTAGGGGGTCTCCTGTTGAGTAATCACCAGGGAGTAGGAGTGGGCCGACATGCAGTGTCCCCTACAAATGCAGAGAGACTAGTGGCAGGTGACAGGTGCGACTCGGCCAACTCCCCAAGGTTGCTGAGGGCCTGGTAATGGGCACCCGAGCCTGGACATTACGGTTGACCTCACCTGTTGGCGGGCATCTCCTCATACTGTACAGTCCTGACAGGATAAGTGAAGGAGACTCCAGATTTTAGGGGGAAGCATAGAGGCTCGTGTTTTAGCAGGACTCTGGATTTGACTTTAATCTTGTTTTATTGGAGTATTTATTGACTTGGTTTTAACCTCCACACATTCTCACTAGTTTTTAAACATTATTTACTGTGAAGGCTAGGGGGTACCAGTTAGCCCCAAACACAAACACTGCAACATCGTCCTGGGCTCTAATAAAGGGTATTTAATGACATTTATCTTGTATACGCAAGCACAAAAACTCTCCTCCTGGTGAGTGTTGCCTTCAGTCCTCC
>NC_053156.1:4498897-4519989 GCF_016835505.1 Polypterus senegalus
CCCAGCATTCCTCAGGACAGTTGTGGATACAGCAGCTTTGTGTGGCCTGACATTGTCCTTCCTGTAGGGTCATGGAGGATATGAGCAGAGGGCCTGTGAGCTGTTGCCTTGCTCTGAGGGCAGTAGCATGTAGCCTGTACGTCACTGCCCTGTTATGGACATGGCCATTGTGTCTGCTGGCCGTTACAGTCTAATGTCCTAAATAGATCTTTGTTCGTCTTAAATCGACAGTAAAGGAGAAACTCGCATGTTTGAGTTCAGACAAATCCTTTGAAAATCGTGTGTGTCTGAGCACATCCACAGAATCCGCCAGCGGTCAATGGCTGCTCTCAGCTCACAGGGAGACATACACAGAAATGTAGTTCAGTGGCTGAGTGTCTGAGTTCAGCTGGGCACAGACTGTAAAATGACTTCAGTTCACAGACTGGCAATGCACGCTTATCATCACACCTGCTGTGCCCTGTCTTATTCATCAAACATTAAATATTTATTAACACAGTGGGTTGGCGCCCTGCCTGGGATTTGTTCCAGCCTTGTGCCCTGTGTTGGCTGGGATTGAATCCAGCAATCCCCTGTGACCCTGTGTTAGGATATAGCAAGTTGGAGAATGACTGACTGACATTTATTAAACAACATACAGAAAAAATGAGTAAAGTTGAGGCAGCACACTGATGTCAATATGTACTGAATATAAAAATCACAGCAGGGCTTTCATTGGGCATCAGAGGTCTGACCGTAAAAACTAACAGCAGTGTTGAAGATCACAAATAACAGCAGCTTGGGCCACACTGCAGACTGTCTGTGCATGTCGGTGGTAGCCAATCTGTTTAAAAACACATAATGAGGATTAATGAGTCCCCTGGGGTTCATTAGGAGTGAAAAAGAATGTTTGACAATAATGAGATGTCAGAGAGGCTGCTGTAATCCCTTTAGAGACTGAATAAATATCACCTACAGACACCTGCTGTCAGGTACAACAGTCTTAGCATGTCTGTTGGTAAACGTGGCATCGCAGAGGAAAATAAAATGGAATTTAAGAAGCCACACTTTGGTTACTGCTTTCCTGATAACAATGCATCTTGCTATAAATTTATTTATGACACAGAAGTTTATGTATTTTTTTATATTTTCTCTGTTCTTTTGATCTCAGTCACTATCTTTGGAAATCTTTTTGTCATCATTTCTATTTCTCATTTCTTGCAGCTTCACACGCCGACTAATTATTTGATCCTTTCACTTGCAGCGGCTGATTTCTTGGTGGGTTTGTTTGTGTTGCCCATTAGTTTAATTGGACAAATAGAAACCTGCTGGTATTTTGGGGTGATTTACTGTTACGTCTATCAGACGCTTGCTAACTTGCTCGGTGTAGCTGTTGTTAATCACTTGGCTTTAATATCCATTGATCGCTACATTGCTGTTTGCAATCCATTCTTTTACAGCTCAAAAATAACTCTGAATGCCACAAAGCTCAGCATTGTAGTGCTGTGGTTGTATTCACTTGTGTTTACATTCACTGTTATATATTTTAGTTACATTGAAACAGAGAGATGTGAGGAAACCTGTGTGCTAACTGGATATGACTTTGCTGCTGTTGTTGTTTTAACATTTACTTTTATTATCCCATATTCAGTAATGATATGTTCTTATGCAAGAATATTTCTAGTTGCCAAAAGGCATTCTAAAGCCATTAAATGTTTGATTGAAAAGACGCAGTCAGCAGAGAGCAGCAATTCAAACACACCTAAAGCGTCAGAAACAAAAGCAGCAAAGACCCTCGGACTGGTGGTGGGCGTCTTTATCATCTGCTGGTTACCTTATATAATATTTGATTTCTGTGCAGAAGTTACTTCATATCTCTTGCGTGGTATAAGGAACTTCTTAATAATGGTCAGTGAGGTGAGTTTTGGAGTTAATCCCATTCTTTATGCTTTTTTTTATCCCTGGTTCAGAAAAGCTCTTAAAATAATCTTGAGTTTTAAAATATTTAGCCCTGCATCTTCAGTCATTAATTTATTGTAAGTTTTAAAACTTGACAGCAGTGTACATTTATATTCAGTGCTGACAATTTGCATTTATTTCTGTTATATACTGTATTATGTATTCTGTGTATTAATAATAAGGAGCAGCTCTTCTAGAATTTTTTTTTTGTTTCTCATATTATTATTATTATCGTTATCTGTGTATTCTGTTTGTGTGTCTTACTGCACATCAATATACTTTTTATGAGCTGAGTTTAATTATTAAAATGTCTGATAATCAGCCCCATAATTAACAAACAGGACTGCTAAGCACTGCTGTGACTTTTGCTCTGCTCTGTCAGATTGTGTCTGTTAAACGTTCGCCATGTTTGTTATAAATGATGTTGAAATCCCAGCTGATGTCCTCCTGGCACAAGTCACTCACGCCGGGATACTGCCCAGTGCCCAGTGCCCAGTGCTGCCAGGACAGAATTGGAATCGACACGACTGTTTATGTGAAACATGGGGTTAAAAAATGGATGGTAGAAAAACAGAAAAAGAAAATCAATGAAATGATAAAGCATCTGATTAACTTTGCACATTGTGAAGGACAGCCGGGTTCCATGCCCGGCAGGGACGCCCCTGCTACTTATGTTCCGGGGGAGCCGCCATGGGCAGTCCTATACCTCCCCCGGGACGCTTGGTGGCAGCCTCCCTGGCCGACGGTGACTCCTCAACCGCCCGCAGGGCTCCATGGGAGATGGAGTCCTCCACAGCTTGGTTGGGGTCCGGCATGGCCGCTAGGGGGAGCTGCCTGCTTCCCACAGCCCGGCTGGACGAGCTTTCAGCCCCGCCCGGAAGTTCAATTAGGACCAGGTGGTTAATCACCTGGAACGCTTCCAGGTGGGCTATAAAAGGTCCCAGCCACCACCACTCGGGAAGCCAGGGTTGGGAGGAGGAGGACTAAGCTTGCAGAGGAGTGGTGGAAGAGAAGGTGAAGGAGAATTGTGGTTTGTGTTTTGTTTGGTGCTTTGGACTGTGTTTGGGCTGTGTGGCACGGGGAAGACGTGTCACACAGCTGAAGAAAAATAAAAGCCTGTGTGTTTTGTACACGTTGCCTCTGCGTGGTCTGTGCCGGGTCGGGCGCTATATAGCGCCTTTTACAACATTTAATGACATTCTTTTTATTTGACTGCTATTATCTTTATCTTTTGTGTGATGCTGAAGTAACTTTGAGGTTAAAGTCTGTGATTTCTTTCCTTTTTTCTCCGATGTCAAGTTCTCCTCTCGGGTTTCTCCACTTGTGCTGAACTTCTTCACTTTTCAGCCCCACAGTTTCTGTCAGCCTTTTATTCTTGTAATTTGTGCTCAGATAAATATTCCTTTGATAGACACATCACAAATTGTTCACACTTTCTTTCTCTTTCATTTGTCAAATGGCTGTAGAGCACAATGGCTCCTGCTACTTCATTCACAGAAAGTGTTTGGTTTTCTTGGTAAGACTTTTACAAATCTAACGACACAATTCAGAGGTGTGCGCTCATTCGTGTGTTTTGATATTTTATTTCTTTGTAATGAATGCTTTAGTGAGGATATGAACACAAGTGTCTTTTTCAGTGATCATTAACAAACACTTGATCCTTTATATCAATGTGCTTAGATAAACCTCAGCATGTTGATTTCAAACACGTCAATGTAGTCATAGGCTGCTGAGTTTTTCGCTGTGTTTGATTGTTCAAATGATATTCTTGATGGATTATTTAGACTCCATGCGGCAGGTCACATCACAAATATACAACACTTGGTTTTCTGTAAAATGACAATTTATGTCACATTTATTTAAACCTGAAAGCCCAGCGCACTGGCTAACCCCTTGTGTACAGGAGGCCGGTGGTCTGTTAACGTCACTCCAGGCTGACTGACATTTGTTAAATATGCTGTGACTAACGCTGTAAATGTAACTCATTGTGTTTACTCCTATATTACTAAAGTCACTCAATTGTCTTCACTATTTGAACGTCACTATATAAAATAAAGAATGATTTTAATTTTAAAAACAATCTTGTTGTTCTTGTCTCTGTTACCAACTGAATAGAGTGATAAAGGGGGTCTACAGCAGTGTCGCTATATGTACAGAAAATGCATCAAACCTCAGAGTCCTCCATGCTGACAGAGTTCAGGAGTTCCCAGTAAACTCCATCATGCAGCACTGCTGTGGAATCCAGATGTTTGTGACTTTCAGATCCACAATCCTGAGGCCACTATGGCAGCTGGTCATGAATGAGACCCCTGCCAGTGTTGGTAAAGATCAAGTGGGCACACAGTATGTCGTTGTTTCTTCTTCACTCCTTTTCACTTTGCTGCACTTACTTGTTTGACTTTTCTGTTTTACTCCATCATTGTTACCCACCCGGATTCAGTTGTACTTGTCCTTTATATCTCACGGTGCCACATTTGAACACAAGTTTATTTGCAATGCCATCTCTAATATTTTCTCTTCCCAGCCTGTAGTATAAACTGCAGACCCTCCATCCACAGCCATGCCCCCCTGCACTGTTCTTCCCTCAAAGCTCAGATTTCCAGAAGATGCTGGACGTCTGTGTGTTATGAGGTGCTGTGAATGTCATTTTTATTCTGCTCTCCTCTATTGGGTTTTAGAATGTGTAGATTTTGATTTTCTTAACAGTTTCTTACTTTAAGTTTTATTTAAATTTGTTGCAATAATTTTATGTCCTTTTCTCAATGCCATCTGTTTTTAATGTACGTGTCCAGCTCTGGGGTGACATGCACATCTTTGTCAGGCACCAGATTGTCATGTTCTGGAAGTTCTAAAGGGCACCAAAATGATATTTTTTTCTGTAAGTGTCCCAACACCATAGGGGCACAGGGCTCAGAGATTCGAAACGTTTCTAAGTCCCCCCAGAAGCAGAGGGTCATAGAAAGAGCAGAGTGCCAAAATGTTTAAGAGGCTGCAACACACTGTAACCCTTTGGAGGGGCTTTCCTCCAATTCCAAGGTGTAATGGGTGAGAATGGGGTGTCAAAGAACTGGACATCTTCCCCTCATTGCAGCCCACCCCTCGCTCAGTGTCTAGAGTGGGTTGGGAGTATCGGCCACAGAGTGCTGGGCTCTTGTGATAAATGGTCTGTGGCACTTTGCAAGTTTTAAATAAATAATCTATGACCCATAAAGTGCAGGGTCCAACTGGGGGCACTCTGCTCTGGGGATGGCTGGGGTGCCTGGCTGAGTGCCTCATTCTTACCTCGGAGGGAGCAACGTCTCAGTTAGGTAAAGCAGTATAAGAGGAACCTGCACAGCCGACGAGGGGGCATAGAAGAGACAATGGAGGTTAAATAAGGAAAGAGAGGCAGGATCAAGGGAGCCCCTGAAAGAGCAGAATGGAGGCATGTGGTCAGGAGCCTGGGGCTGAAGTAGGGGGTCTCCTGTTGAGTAATCACCAGGGAGTAGGAGTGGGCCGACATGCAGTGTCCCCTACAAATGCAGAGGGACTAGTGGCAGGTGACATGTGCGACTCGGTGCAACTCCCCAAGGTTGCTGAGGGCCTGGCAATGGGCACCCGAGCCTGGACATTACGGTTGACCTCACCTGTCGGCGGGCATCTCCTCATACTGTACAGTCCTGACAGGATAAGTGAAGGAGACTCCAGATTTTAGGGGGAAGCATAGAGGCTCGTGTTTTAGCAGGACTCTGGATTTGACTTTAATCCTGTTTTATTGGAGTATTTATTGACTTGGTTTTAACCTCCACACATTCTCACTAGTTTTTAAACATTATTTACTGTGAAGGCTAGGGGGTACCAGTGAGCCCCAAACACAAACACTGCAACATCGTCCTGGGCTCTAATAAAGGGTATTTAATGACATTTATCTTGTATACGCAAGCACAAAAACTCTCCTCCTGGTGAGTGTTGCCTTCAGTCCTCCCAGCTTCAAATCACATGCACAAGGCAGCGCGGTCCCCTTTATTGAGGACCTGGGAGTAATTCCAGTGCCAGGGCTTTTGTCCGTTTGAAATACTTTCAGAAGTTCCCAATAACAGGGAGTGCATCTCCTGCAAACCCCTCCTGCATGACTCATGGACCTCTGCAGGGCTTTGTTAGTGGACTACAGTGTCCTAATGGGCACCAATATCCAAGACTGCTGCCATCTAGAATCCTGGGGGAACGAACATCCCCTATAGCCAGTTCTTCCTTATTCATCCCTTTCATCCTGGCCAGGGAACATACTACAAGCATGCCCGGCTGAAACATCTTTCCATCTGCCTGGGGTTTCCTGTCTGGGTAAGAAATTTTCCCCTTTGGTTGGGATGTCCGTTCATCCCACTGGGGAGTCCCATTTGGGTATGACACTTCTCTCTGTCAGCTGGGATTCCAGTCCATCCAATTGGAGACTCCCGACTGGGTAAGGAACCTTCCCCTCTCTCCTGGTCGGGATGTCTGTCCATCCCTTGTGCACACTTACATTATTTATTTAGTAAGTAACATTTTTGCTGTATTGCACTTGGGGCACCATTTCTTTGGTTGTTGATTTGATGGACTATAATTAAAGCAGTTAACACTTTATGCATCTACCCCTTGCTGCAAATGTGTGTCCTTACTTGCATCTCGGTTATGACTATCGATAGTTGCGGGTTCAAGATGCTCCCAAACGGATCAGGGAGTATGGAGCCAATCCACACCTTTACCACTCTACCCCCTATAGTTCCAACTAATCAGATGGGACATGCCTCCTAATGTTCTCTTTTCGAGGCCATTTTTCTTCCTGTTGTTGGGAGAATGGTGGTGTGGGTGTGGGGTATACAGAGTGCCCAACCCAACCCCTCGGTATGGGTCCTAACCCTCATGATTTTCCGGACCTCAGCCTGACCCTCCTGCAAACTGGCACAAAAGTGCAAGTTAAGAACATGAGCTCCTTATCAGTTATGCTTTAGGTGTGTTTGAATTGCTGCTCTCCACCGACTGCGTCTTTTCAATCAAACATTTAATGGCTTTAGAATGCCTTTGGGCAACTAGAAATATTCTTGTATGCGCACATATCATTAGTAAATATGGGATAATAAAAAGAAGCATTAAAACAACATAAGCTGAAGAATTGTATCAGTTTACCAAACCACTTAGTCCACATAATCCTGTTTCAATATAACTATAAGAGAAAAGTCAAAATATAAATATAAGTAAATACAACCACATCACTACAATACTGAACTTTGTGATATTCACTGTTATTTTTGAGCTGTAAAAGAATGGATTGCAAACAGCAATGTAGCGATCAAATGATATTAACACTAAACGAGTAACAATGACTACACTGAACAAGTTAGCATGTGCCTGATAGACGTAACAGTAAATCACCCCAAAATAATAGCAGGTTTCTATTACCCCGATCAAAGTAAAGGGCATCACAAACAAACCCACCAAGAAATCTGCAACTGCAAGTGAAAGGAAGAGGAAATTAGTCGGCGTGTAGAGCTGCAAGAAATGAGAGATAGAAATGACGACAAAAAGATTTCCACAGTCAGTGACTTAAATACAAAGTGTAATAAGTTCAACACAACACAGAAATAGGTTTGGGGTCAGCCATCCGTATACTTGAATGTGGCTGCTTTGGTCTTGTGAAAGTTCGTATACAAGTTGATAAATATTTTGCATGTTTTTAATTATAACTTAGGCAAAGCAATGGATTATTAGTGCTGCATTAGTGAGAGGCATTCATGTTTACCCCCCTTTTAGAATTGAATTTTACGACAGGGTTGGGGTATGTGCCTAAAACAAGTCTGGCAAGGATTTCTCTGCTGTTTCTCAGCAAACCCCACAGGACAGCCAGACTGCCTAAATGCCAAGTTTTACCTTAACAAGTGGTTTTGGGGGGTGGCAGGTGTGAAGATGTTTTCTGCCCCATTGGTCTGAAGTGTGGCTGTTTGGAATTGGCTTGTATCCGAAGCCTTTAAGTACCATGACATCCTATTGGCTGTAGGGGTTGGACATAAAACCTCTAAATTTGCTTGCTTTACCTCACCTTCTCTCTCTCTCTTACCAAACTGATGAAAGACCATCTCACACCATGAACTGAGGCCCTTGGATAGCCTCTTATTGAACATATCTTTTAAACAGCCCAGTAAGTTGAACTGATCATTTGAGTGCGTGGCAAATGTTTGTTTTAAAGAAAACTTAGTGTTGTTTGTTTTTTTTCAGAACCGCCATTGCCAGGATTACTGATACAAATCCTTCAGGATTCACTGCAGTTTGCATGATCACCTGGCTTTCTTACCCAAATAGCAAATAGTACGCAAATCCAAAAGAATTGACGGCATGGCTAAGGCTGAAGGTTGAAATTGATCAAGTTCTGCAGGATTTTGAAAGCGCTTTACCAGAACCTTTTACCCTTTTCTCCAGATTTACATGAAAAGGTTTATTTTGCTGTATTTTAGAAAAATTCTTCCCAAAATAATGGTAAGCATATGAGTTGCAAAGGTCATGTTACATAAGGTAAAAGCAGAAAAAGACTTGGAAATTGGGAGCGGTTCTCAAAATGTAAGATTATTGCATGATATGGTGAATGAACTTAGTTACTTTATTTGACCTCCAAAAATGCCTACTCCTCCTCCCCAATATTTTAATGAACTGGAATTTGCTAATTGGCAAAATCAAAATATGATCCAAATGAATAACATGACAGATGCTATGAGAGTTAACCTTCACCATTTACCACTTCTATTGACTCTGACCAGCTTGACGGCCTTTTAGAAACCCTGCGCGCAGATGAAATGTTAACATTGAACAATTTGCTAGAAGGGGTTCAGCAGTCTTTGACCGAAAATGTGAATGTTCATTTGGGTCATGGCTTAACAAACACCACGGGTTCTGCCAATGCTCGGCTCCATTTGCAGCTATCCCTTCAACCTCCTCAGTCATGCCAGTTATGTCCAGTGGTTCTGTTGCGGCTGTTTCAGCTAACCCTTCTGTCCCCTCTGCTTCAGGTGTACCAGTTGTGGACAGCCCCTCAACTGTCTCTAGTGTTGACAATCAGAGCATTTTTCATCAGATTGACAGGCCATCATTTATTAATAAAGAAATAAGACACCCCTTAAATTTTGCTGATGCCTATGAATTAGTCTTATGAGGAGCTATTTAATAGTATTCATGTGACATTGCAAGGAATTCTGGATAGTTTTTCGGCTACTTTAAATTCAAATGATGTTGTTCAGTTAGAATTGCGTGCTGAATCCTTGCCTATTAGTGTTCTTATACAGAAGACTGGAACTAATCTTAGTGTAGAAGAGTTTCTTCACCAGATAGAGAATCTTCTTCAGAGTCACGTGAGTATATCAGCAGATGCGTCTCTGATGTTGGTAATACAGATTGATCGGTCACCTGGCATTGGGGTTAATGGCACTCACAAGGTATCCACTCTACTCGATCATGAAATAGTCAGAAAGAAAACGAGGCATTTAATTATTTCTTATAATTATGGGAATTAGCTCTGTTTCGTCTTTTGTCTGTTTTCCCCAATGGAAGACCAGTACAGGCAAAATCCACAGTTATGCATGCATGACACGTACAACCTTTAAAGCAGGGCTGGATTATTTGAGCATGAAAAGGTGATTTTTGAAGATGTTCACAAATTTGAAAACTTACTAGATATTAAAATTAAAATACTTGTGTGACAGCCTACTGCTCAAACCTTAGCCATTGCTGTGAAGGACACTGCAACGTCTGTTTCTCCCCCAATTGCAGACTGATCTCTGAAGAGATTATCAAGTGTGATGATTGCAACCATTACTGCTGGTCCCCTTTTTGTTTTATACAACACACCGTCCCTAAATTTAACGACAAGACCAACGACATGGAAGCGGCATGCAACACTGCAAAAATGTGTCCCTTGTGTTACAAAACTTACACGGTAAATGCTTCCTCAAAACCCCATATATGTCGCCCCAAGGAATGCCATGTTTTTAAATCAAGCATCAGTTTATAATACCTGGTGTACTGATGAAGCTTCCCGAGATCAGTATATTATAGAATATTATCAGAAGGAAGGTGTACAAACGGATCTCGATAACATCGGTGTAAATCCAGCTAAGAGACAGATTTCAAAGTTGTTTTTAAATTCTCTTTGGGATAAATTTGGGTAGAGGCCTCTCCATCTCACTACTAGATTAATCATGGACGGAGAGGAATTCTTGCAATATATTTTCTCCAAACAGTATAATGTTTCTTATTTTGAATCTATTGGCGATGAGATTGCTCAAATACAGTGGAACTATGCAGATGAAAAGTACACCCTACCTGGTAGTGTTAATGTCATTATTGCTGCTTTCACAACTGCCTATGCCCGGTTAGAGTTGTACGATTTACTGGACAGATTAGGGGAAAGGGTGTTGTACCATGACACTGACTCAGACTTACTTCTCAGCCTGGCCAATACAATCCTCCTCTCGGTGGCTATTTAGAAGAGCTCACCAGTGAGTTAAATCCTGGTGATTATATTACAGAATTTGCTTCAGGAGGTCCAAAGACGTACGGGTATAAAAAAGCGCAAGGATAAATATGTATGAAGGTAAAAGGCATTATCATTAACCACGAAACCAGTAAAATTGTAAACCTCGAATCACTAACCAAACTAGTTCAGAATTTTGTGACATCTCATGAAGCTCCTCCTCAAGAGTTCCTGGCTTGACGGTAATCAGATCCGATATAAATAAAAAACGCTTCACTTTAGAAAACAGACCACTCAGGAAGAAATTCAGAGTAGTGTATAACAAGAGGGTTCTCCTAAAAGACTACACTACACAACCTTATGGATACTAAAAGAGATTTTGATGTTCGCCTTCAACATCCCTTGGCTTAAATTATCTCGGGGCTGTTCTGTTCCGGTAAATCCTATTATGTAAAAAAAATTACTGGAGCATTCGAATCATGTTGTGTCTCATCCTTTTCAAAATATAATATGGTTTTACAGTTGCTGACAGAAAACTTAATTTAACTTCATGAGTTAAAATTTATTGAGTGGCTCCTGAAAGTCTTCTCCTTTCCGAGAAAATAAATTTGGTCATTACAGATGATCTGGTGGAATCAGCTAGCAAAATCCAGGAAAAATAAAAAAGCTTTCATGAAATATACTCATCATTGGAATCTGTCTATCATTTACTTGGTTCAAAATTTATTCTTTCAGGGGAAAAAAGTAGGAAGATTAAGCTTAACTCCCATTATATTACTCTTTTTAAAATCCCCAGGGTCAAATTGCAGATTACTACCTGGGCCTGTCAAATGTATCCGGAATGTGTTAAGTTCTTCTTGGAAGCTTTCAAAGATGCTACAAAATTACCATACGGCTATCTCTTAGTGGATCTGAAAGCACAGACACCCGATGAACTACGATTAAGAACTAGTCTGTTTCCACCCTATTGGCCGGTCGTGTACACCATGAAAAGATAAAAGAAGCTGTTCTGATTCAAATTTCCATATTCTGTCAGTATGTTGGCCAGAAAAAGCAGAGACCTACAGCCTCTCGAGGCCTTACTTCTTGCTCTTGTCATCACTGTAAATATCTTATAAATGCGTCTTCTAAAGATTTCATTAAAGCTTTGTCCGAAATAGCCTGTATTACTTTAAAAGGCAATTAACCTCTTTCACCCTAACAGTTTAAACAACTCAAGAAGCATACAACATGGCAGAAAAATAAGTGACAAAGAAACTAACCTTAAAAATGAAGAAAGCTATTTTAAACCAGAAAGGAGGCCTTTTAAGGGCTCTTTTAAGTGTCGCCATACCTTTCATTTCCAGTTTATTAGCGTCTAGAGTATTAATATGGAATAGGATCAGAAAATGTATTTGATCCTGCAGCATCAAATGTTTCTTTTTCAGCAAAAGAGCGCTAATCCGAATGATCTGACCAAAACTGAACTGGACAAGGAAATCAGAAACATCCTGCAACGCTGTGATATAGGGGCTGACGAGAAGGTGAAACTTTACACTTCTATTTTGCAGAGATATCTAAAAGTTAAAAAGGCAGATGAAGAAACTAACAATCTGACACTCATATTACCAAAAGGAGAAAATGCTGAGGAGGAAGATAGAACGGTCAATGTGTGAAAGGACCGGGTGTGGCTTGAGGTTTTGAGAAGTGTGCCTATAAAAGCAAAGAAAAATGTTGAATTTGTTTTACATAAAATGTCTGTCAACCCCAATCTCGCATTTTGGAATAACCGTGGAGAGCTGCTGTTAGAAGGTAACACCTTTGGTCGGATCCGATATGGTGGCTTTGGTTCCGTTGTGCCTAATGATGAAACGAGAGAACTCTTTGAAAGTTTTAAGCTGCCCGTTTCCTCCCTCCCTGCTCATCATCCTGAAGACAGTCCCTACCAACGAAAAAAAAAAGATTGGAATAGATTGTTTGTTAATTTTAAAAAATTGTTTTTTTATTAAAAACAATTGTATGTCATTACAAAGTGCTGTCATCCTTTAACCATCTATTGAAATATTTATAGGTCTCTGATCTCTGCATGCAAGGGTACCGATAACAACAACGTCCTGGTGAAGAAAGCCAGGAACGGATAAATTTAGATACCATAGCATCATTATTCTTCACATCATTACAGAGGCGTATGGAAGTCCTTTTCCTCACTGATGCAGGAAGAAGACGCAGTGCTGGCCGCATGTGTCCGAGAACCAACTTTGAAGCTGCCTGTTGTTGTAAATTGTTTGCTTACAGTTTTTGTTTAAGAAATGGTAAATGTCATTTGGGAAGTAAATAAAGTCCGGAGGATTTCCATAGGAATCAAAAAACTCTCAATTTCCGTCTTCAGTGAGGTAAATCCCCAGCCAGTGTTCTCCAGGTTTGGTTTGACGGTGAGTACTCACTACGAACATGGCTTGCACTCTGATATTTTTTTCGAGTAGTTCATCACACGCAATCACCCCCCAGAAATATCTTTCGGTGTAGGGGTCTTGGGACATTGTTTTGTATTCATGATGTTTATTAGTAGTCGTACAGCGAATTACATCTCTGGTTGATTTCGATGATGTTGTCAAAGATGGCGTATACTATTAGATCGACGGTTTGAGGGAGGGGTACATGGAAGCATAATTAAAATCTCATGTTTCCAGGTTTAAGTAAGGAAAAATGATGATCGCAATATTGATTTGGGGTTAGATCAGAAGCAAAAAGAGCATACCCTTGCGAGAACTCTGAACGGGTGATAGACAGAGGTTGATCCTTGAGATGCTTTCCAGTGGCCAACACCAGGTTATAGTATTCTCTGGCACTGGTGCAGCTTGCGAAGTCTGCTTGAAAAGGTTTGGCAGGAATCTGTTCACCGTCCAAGTACAGAGCCAGGAACTCTACATCATTATGTTTGAAATTGAATGGATTCCTTGTATAAGAACCTAAAAAAGCCTCATTATCCACCATGCCAATCACCACATACGTTGGTAGTTGCCCCATAAACAGGTTTTCTTGATTGCATACGTGGATACCCGCCAGCGTACTGAATAGTTTCATATTCACCCTTTCCACAGGATATTTAGCAGTGGCTGATGTAAGGCATGAATGTGCCCTAATTTCACAGCCGGTGAAACTTTTACTTTTTTTTACAAACAATAAGGCTACCATTATGTTTACTTTACTTCATCTTTGTTCCGAACCATTTTAATCTTCACGTCTATGCCGTTCAATATTAATTTTTCCTGATAAAAGAGATCGGAATGAATGTGCCCCAGAACTTCAACAGTACGGCCCCTGCCATATAGGCGCTTCATTTATTAAAACCGTTGTTTTCTCCATCAGAAAATGTCTCTTCCAATTTGTTAAGTGTATCTTTGTAAAAACGTCCTGTAGCAAACTATGAATGAAGAGTCTCCTGGCTGTAATTTAGCAGGCCTTCTAAGACAGCTCTGTAGGGATAACAATTCGAACTCTGTGATATTTAGCGGTCCTCCAGGGCAACATCAACTTGCGAAAACAAACTGGCTATTGGATAGTTGACAAATCTGACCTTTGCACCAGCAGCTATATTAGTCCCGTCAGCGTTCACTATTTTGCACCTTAGGTGTAGAAGAGTGTTATTCAAGTCAAGGTAATCCTCCCCATTTCCAGCTATGAGAAATTCTAGCAGTGCTACTTCAGAGAGGGCTGAGAGAGGTGGGACTTCAACATACTGTACATACTTTTATCTACACTCGTTTGAGTGAAAGGCACTGTAAACAGGTCCAGTTCAGATTTGACACACTCTTTGGACATTCTATGTACAAAAGTCATCTTCTCTTAAAAAGTCTCTCTTCTTCTATTTGCTCACTTTAGTCTTGTTCTTTATCTTCTCACAATGTTTAGTAAATGCTGTAAAAATAGTGTGCCTTGCCTTTTTGACTGGCAGGGCCTCACGCGACCCTGATGGTCTCTTGCGTTTTGTCTTTCTCATCACCATCAAGCCCGCCACCCTCCTGCTTTTCTTGGCCGCCACCAGCCACACTTGATATAGCCCCAGTGATCACATCTTTTACAATATTTTTAGCAGCAAATTTAATATGTGGTTTTGCTATGTCAAAGCCTATTTTCAGGAGAGGTAAAGCTCTTCTAAACAGCCCCAAAAATATACCTCCAATACCCCTACCATACATTACAGGGGATCCAGAGAATTCCGGTAAACCGTTACCCACTTGGGTCTGGTAATACTGGATGTAAGGTGTCGGGTCCTGGTAAGACCTCATTGTTTCAGTGCCTGACGGGTTTGAAATGCAACTTCAATATCACCTTACCAAACTGAAGTGGCACGTTTTTGTTCTGGTCCATCTTTATTTCAATAGTCACTGTATCAAAATGATTCTTGCTAAATAATGCATAATGAGGTTTGTCATATGTGATGGTAGTAATTTTATTCGCCTGATCCTCTATATGAACGCATCTCAAAAGGGGCACATAGCTGTCTTCAACTCTCTGATTAGAAACCATGTCACCGTACAAGTACAACGTGTAAAAGCCAGCGAGGAAAGGAATCTTATAAGTTAGCCACCACATCTGATCAGGATTTGCTCCTAAAATTTGACCCAGCTGACCTTTTAAGTGTATAGTTTCATCATTTTGATCCAGTATCACATAGACTCTTCTTTCCATCGCTTTATAACATTCTCAGAAGGGACTGTTCCTGTTGCAATATCTGTCAAAGTGGGTAGGCTTAAGGTTGTCAAATTCATAAAAGACAGTAGATCGTGAATACCTTCATAATATCCACAAGGAATGTAGTAATATTTTTAATCCCTGGAGCTGAAACGTAGAATTCGTTATCGGGTTTGTCTAAGGTATTCCACGTATGTGGGTACTGTATTTCTGCTAGACTGACTTCCCAAGAACATTCTAGTTCTAGTTCATACATTTCTGTTATTTAAGCACAGTTCTATGGATTTAGCAATATTTTTAGTGAAGTTGGAAATTGTATTGACAGGGAAAATGTCTGAGGGAGCATTGCTAGGCAGAGTCACAAAAAAACGTTTGTGCTCTATTGTATATCATTAGAGAATGATTAGCCAATTATGGGCGGTCTGGATTTTATTGAACATCTTGGGCTTGGCTCTCCGGTACCCAGCTATAAAATTTTTCTGGCCACCCGAGCAATTTGACTAAAATGAATCGTTTCTTATTCCTAACTTTCCTAGACAGTATTTTCTTGATCCTGTAAATGTCTGTGGAATCGACTTTAATTTTTTGCAATTCTGCATCATAAAAGCGGCCTATGATCTCTCCACCGTCATAATCTTTCAGTTTGTACACAGCGGGTGACCAAGGTACAAGCTCAGAGACGGTAAAGATTTCATCTGAAAATGTTTGTTCTTAACCTTTCGCAAATAGATGTCTGTTTTTAACAGTATAACTATATCTCCTACTTTGAACTTAAATAATGGTGAACCCGGGAGGTTAGTAACACCATATAAGTTTTTGAAAACTTTCCAGGAATTTAACATGTTTACATTAGTAGGAGACATTTTTATGCTTTGATGATAACTTTTTTTTGTAAGAATATCCTAGATCCGACAATTTATCGATGTAGGTTCTTATTTTACATGCGCTGAAATATTTCCACATTTTAGATTTTAGCTTGCGGTTAAATCTCTTCACCATGGATGCCTTTAGCTCATTTCCTGTGGTGAAATTTTGTACTCCATTCTTCTTTAGCAGCTTGTGTAAATCTCGGTTGAAAAACTCTTTCCCCTTATCTGTCTGGATCTTCTTTGGACTTCTACTGTCGCACAGAATGTCTTGGAAGGCAGCTTGTTTGGATCTTTGCCCATTTTGTTCTTCAGGGGCCATACCTATGGGTACTTAGAAAGTAGATCGATACATGTCAACAAATATTTATAACCACTGTTATACTTGGACACCTTTGTCCTGTCTGCTAAATCCATCTGCCATTGCGAGTCCATATCGGATACATAAACCTTATTTCTCTTAAAATGTATTCTAAAGGGTTTATGAAATGTATTAGAATATTGACCAGATAATCAATTTGACACCTGATGGTCATTACTTTTCTGACCTGAAACTTCAAGAGCTCTTTTCAAAGAGTCTTTTCCCCGATTAACAGAGCCTGGCTTAAATAGACATGTATGCAGAGTTTGGCTGGGGTGGTCTATTAAACACCCCTGACTGGTACTTTTTAGGTCCAGATCAACTATTATATCCAGCAGAGCAGCAATCAAACTCTTAATCAGTTTCAGAGCCTTTTGAATTGTTTCACCCAGGGGCCCATCATTTTGTTCAAGGTCTATACCTGCATAATCACCCTCCTTGGGCTGCTACTAGTTCATCCACGGCCTCTTCTTAATAATAATAATAATAATACATTTTATTTATATAGCACCTTTCCCATGCTCAATGCACTTCACAGAGTTTAGGAAAGAACGGCAGGGTATACAGTATATAGGATTGTACTAAACCAAATAAATAAATAAGGGTAAGATAGTAAAGCCTAACAGACAACATAATTGATGGTCTCACACACACACACACTTTCAGATTACACGAGCATCTTGACATAGAGGTAAACTGAGAGAAGGGTAATAACGTCAAATAGCCTTCCTGAACAGATGAGTTTTAAGTTGTTTCTTAAAAGAATTCATGGAGTCAGCTGATCTAATTAATTTCGGTAGGTCATTCCAGTGTCTGGGCACTCGCTATACAGCTGAAGGCATTGCTGTCACCCATGTAGTGTAGATTAGTGTGGGGCACAACAAGATGGCCAGAATCAGAGGACCTTGGTGGGCAGACAGGCACATAGTGATGGAGAAGGTCACTGATGTAGTTTGGCGCGAGGTCATTTAAGGCTTTTTAAGGTTATTAGTAAAATTTTATATTTGATTCTGTAAGACACAGGGAGCCAGTGAAGATGGAGCAGGATGGTGTGATGTGCTCGCTGCTGCTGGTTCGAGTCAGAGCTCTTGCAGCAGAGTTTTGAATAAGCTGGAGCTGTGATACAAGATTAGAAGGGCCACCTGCCAGCAGTGAGTTACAATAATCTATGCAGGATGTGATAAAAGCAGAGACAAGTTTCTCAGCATTAGAAAAGGAGAGGAAGGAGCGAACATGGGAGGTGAAAGTAAGAAAGTTTCTTAATGTGATTTATGTGGGCGGAGTAAGAAAGGGAGGAATGAAAAATGACGCCAAGATTCTTTGCAGTAGAGGCAGGTCTGATGAGGAGCTCATTTTATTAAGTTGCACTTTAGTCCCAATTTAAGTTTAGTTTTGTTGTAATTTAATTTTAAAGAGTTCTGCTCCATCCAGGTATTAATTTCACTGAAGCAGGTTATGAGCTGAGAAAGCTCTGATGAAGTTCCATTGAAATAGAGTTAAGTATCATCTGCATAAAAATGATAGCCCAGTCCATAGCAATGAATAATATGGCCAAGGGGAAGCAAAAAAATACAGAAGAGAAGAGGGCCAAGGACAGAGCCCTGAGGAGCTCCTTGTGTGACTGGCGCTGAGCTGGATCTGTCACCAAGATAACAAACTCTTGCCAATCAGTCAGAGAGGACTTGAACCACTGGAGGGCAGTGCCAGAAGTACCCAGCATGTTCTCCATTCTGGACAGTAGAATGTCATGTCTGACCCGAGTGTCAAACGCTGCACTGAGGTCTAATAGAATTAATATGCTGGTTTGTCCAGAGTCTGCTGCCATAAGCAAATCATTGGTTACCCGAGGCAGAGCAGATTCACAGCTGACACCACACTGAAAGGGTTCCATCAAATTATTAGAGTAATTGGTGAGTTGGGAGGCTACAACTCGCTCAAGAGCTTTTAACAGGAAAGGTAAGTGGGAAATAGGCCAAAAGTTGTTAGGATTGTCAGCATCAAGACCAGACTTTTGTAACATTGGGGTTGCAGAAGCGGTTTTAAAAGTGAGCAACTCCAGTGTCAAGCGATGAGTTTATTATTGTTGTAATTGTCGGAATTATGGCTAATTTAAGTAGTGTGCTGGGGATGGGGTCCAGTACACAAGTAGTCGGCCTCATCTTACAAAGCAGGTTATTAACAAAAGCAGACGTGACTTAGAGAAGGAGCTGGATGGAGTGGGAAAACAGGGAGAGAGATAAACAGATGATGTATTTATGTTAGTTGAATTATTTAGATCTTTAACTTTGTTACAGAAAAAGTGGAGGAATTTATCACAGACTTCAGTAGAAGAGGTAGTCGAGCCAGATGTGGGTAGGAGTAGTTTATTAACTACAGAGAACAAAACCCTTGGGATGTCATGGCTGCTTTCTATTATTCTGCCATAGTGGGTGTTCTTGGCAGCAGTTAGTGCTTCTCTGTAAGCTCTTTGGTGGTCAGAGAAAGCCTGGATGTGCACGGTGAGGCCAGACTTACGTGACATTCTCTCAAGGTGTCGGCCAGCTGCTTTCATAGATCGCAATTCTGAATTACACCAAGGAGCTGAACGTTTAAAGGAAACCTCCTTATGTTTTAAAGGAGCTGTTTTATCTAATGCTGAATGAAGAGCTGAGTTATGGTGGTCAACAAGACTATCTAGTGTTGATGGAATATGTCAGAGGTGGCGAACTCCAGGCCTAGAGGGATGCAGTGGCTACAGGTTTTCATTCTAACTCTTTTCCTAATCACTGACCACTTTTCACTGCTAATTAACTTTTTCCCCATCACTTTAATAGCCCTGTTAGAAGAGTTCAGCCCTCTGAATTGATTCCTTTCTTCATGAAATGTACAGCCAGGCAGAAATGAGAGGCAAAATGAGCTAAGAGATGACCAGCTGAAGTGGGGCTTCAATCTCCAACCAATTTCACTCCAATCACTTTCTGAATGAGAAGCCAGCTCTTGCTGTTAATTAAACCCATTCTTTAATTTCATGGCTTGTTGCTGCTCTCATTCTGCCACAGCAGACATTTCGAAAACGGTTGTGTTTCTGTGCTTTCTAAGAGTACCGTGAAAATGTTTTGGTGACCTGAGAGATAAACCTTACCAAGACCATCACCTCTCTTTAATTTCAGATATTGTGTGATGGGCACAGGGGAGCTGGTCATGTGATGGCTTGTTTTGTGTCTCATTATTGTTTGGCTGCTAATTAAAGAAAAAGAAACAACTATGGGGCCTGAGTCAAGTTAATTAAAAGAAGTAATCAGCAACAAAAACTGGTCACTACTTAAGAAGATGGTAAGAATGAAAACCTGCACCCACTGCAGCGCTCTAGGCCTGGGGTTCACCACCCCAGAGTAGGTGAAGACTGTAAAAGATCAGAAATGGATTCAGAAAGGATAGCAGGACAGATATTTTTAAGGTTTCTGTAAGACAGTTGTTGAAAGCCACAAGTCAGCCACAAGTCTGCTCAGTCCTCTATGCTGTCCAAGTTCTTCTTTAATGATTCAAGTATACCTACCTTGGTATCATCTGTAAACTTGACCAGCTTTTTCTTTAAATTCCTGTTCCGATTATTTCTATATGTTACAATCAGCATCAGCTCCACCACTGTCCCCTGCTGGTCACCACTCTTAACTTCATCAGATTCTGATATGGTCCTTCACAGCATCACCCTCTGTGTCCTGTGTTTTGAACAATTGTGTACCCATCGACACACCTCACCCTGAACTGCCGCTTCTTTTAGTTTGATGCCCACCCTCTCATGTGGCGCCTTATGAAATGCTTACTGAAAGTCAAGATAAATAAAATCACGTGCTCCACTTTGATGATATTGTGATGGGTTAAGCAGTGCATTCTTTTTTCATTCTTAAATGTCCTTAATGTGCCAAAAAAGTGAAAGCAAATGAAAAGGTAAATCAAAAATACAAACTGGCTGTTTGAGGGGCTGTCACCGATAATGCAGGCCTACACACCTGAATGTGTGAAGCTTTTCTGTCTCTTTATGGATCTGTTTCTTCTGCTTCTCTTCCCTCTCGGTTCTTCTCTTCAATTCAGCAGGTGATAGAAAGAATACTTTCATTTTAAGCTGATAACTTAGAGAGCTTGTCATGTCTAAAGTGAATGACCCTAGCCCCTCTCTATCTAATACCACTTAGACAGACCGTAACAGTACACCTCCTTGAGGTGAGCATGAACAAAGATAACCAAAGGTTCAAGAGTGCCACTTTTACGAATGTGGAAAATTCTGTAAATGACAATTCAATCGTGACCCTTATTAAAAATATAATTGTGCTGCTTACACTTTGGACCTTCTAAATCCTACCTGGCTGCTAAAAGTGTCTGTCTGCTCTTCTGACTGCAGACCAAATCCCCTCAGTGTCAAGTGACCCTCCGTCTGTAACAGTAATGTGTAGAGGAGCTGCTTCACAGAAAGTGTGCTTACAGTTAAAGTATACAGTTATAATGACATAAAAAATAAAATTGTCTATAGTCCTTTGAACAATTTAAAGAAACACTAAGGAGGTTAAAGAACTTGATATAAAACATAACATCACTTTACACTGTGTCATATTTGATCTTTTTATATTTTGTGCTCTCCTTGTATATTGCATCAATACATCCAAGTCCAAATGAATGCTCCCAGCCAGTAAAGAGAATTCTGGGAAGAGAGACACTTTCAATAACTTTACCAGTGGATCGGATTGTGTAACCTGCAGCTCGTCAGCCTGTGGTTAAGGGAAAGGAAAAGCTGTTAGAGGAA